>NC_089781.1:91760487-91765487 GCF_040412425.1 Macrobrachium rosenbergii
AAAAGAAAAAAGTTCATCACATCATCAGATTGGGTAATTTGCGTATCGGCAACTTATTGAAATCGCACATAACAATGATATTCAGGTAAGTGAGAAAATGTCAATTGCAAGTGAAATACCAGAGGTCTAAAACAATAACCGCCCCTTCAAGGCTTCAGTGACGGCGAAATTTTGCATTTTTTGCAGGATTCATCATTCATTCGTCTCCTGCAACAATATGTTATAATATAGGTTTTTATCATACACCTTTTCCCCTTTAAAGGAAGTGGTGTCTTTGGGGCGAAATATCATATGTACAAGGACCGCAATATTTTAGTTTCGTCTCTGCAATAAGAGGCTCTTTTCACAATAAATTCATTCCGTTCTTTTTTTGCTCGTAGTATATTTTTTCTATATTTTTTCTATCACTACCCAATATACATCAAAGTCGACAAGAACAGTCTATTAAGAAACGGATAAAAGTTATATATAACCAATAAATTGTATATGCTTTTGCATATATATCGGTGTTTGAAATTAATTTAATTTTTTTTGCTAGTTTTTTTTTTTAAATCCAAGGAATAAAACACTGTTATTTTCTGTCAGTTTTGCAATAAAACTGTTGCATGAGTAAGTTCATATCTATCTATCTATCTATCTATCTATCTATCTATCTATCTATCTATCTATCTATCTGCCTGTCTGTCTGTTATGTATTCAAATATGTCTGTATTCTACGTGCAGGATCATTTCCATTGCATGCGCAAGTTCATTTTCAATCTATCCCCCGTTGTGGGGTAGTGCCGTCAGTGCACCTCATGCGGTGCACTGTAGGCATTACTGAAGGTTCTTTGCAGCGTCCCTTTGGCCCCTAGCTGCAACCCCTTTCATTCCTTTTACTGTATCTCCAATCGTATTCACTTTCTTCCGTCTTACTTTCCACCCTCTCCTAACACTTGATTCATAGTGCAGCTGCGAGGTATTCCTCCTGTTACACCTTTCAGACCTTTCTACTCTCAGTTTCTGTTTCAGCGCTGAATGACCTCGTAGGTTCCATCGCTTGGCCTTCGGCCTAAATCGTATATATTCATTCATTCATTTTCAATCTGTCTACCTCTCTGTCTAGATGTCTATCTATCTATCTATCTGTCAGTTATGTAAACATGTGTATTCTACGTTATTGATCATTTCCATGGCATGTGCGAGTTCATATCTATCTATCTATCTATCCATCTATCTATCCATCTATCTATCTATCTGTCAGTCTGTCTGTCTGTCTGTCTGTCTGTCTATCTATCTACCTGTTACGTAAACACAAATGCATATTACGTATTCCTACGTGCATGATCATTTCCATTCCCTGTCAGCATTACATTTGCCCTTCATCATGAGCCTGCTGCTAATAGCCTACAATTAGCCTTCCTCTTTTCCTTCACCGCCGGGCCTTTTCATGTAACCGCGTCGAAATCGAACTCTTGGCTGTTGAACTTTGCAACGGTTACGTCAGGAAGAATTTTAAGGGAGAACTTTTCGTGAAAAACACGTTATTTATTGTAGGTCCTGCCCCCCCACATGAAACCCGTGAAATATGAAAGCTACATAAAATATGAAGGCTTTCAGTCTTCTGTAAAATAAAACTATTGTGACGGCTTTGTCCGTCCGTCCGCACTTTTTCTGTCCGCCCTCAGATCTTAAAAACTACTGAGGCTAGAGTGTTGGAAATTGCTATGTTCATCATCCACCCTCCAATCATCAAACATACCAAATTGCAGCCCTCTAGCCTCAGTAGTTTTTATTTTATTTAAGGTTAAAGTAAGCCACAATCGTGCTTCTGACAACGATATAGGATAGGCCACCACCGGGCCGTGTTTAAAGTTTCATGGGCCGCGGCTCACACAGCGTTATACCGAGACCACCGAAAGATAAATCTATTTTCGGTGGCTTTGATTATACGCTGTGCAGAAAACTCGACTGCGCCGAAGAAACTTCGACCCATTTTTTACTTGTTTATTGTAGGTCCTGCTTCCTACATGAAATCCGTGGAGTTGGAAAGCTACATAAAATACGAAGGCTTTTTACTGTACTTAGTGTCCGAAACATTCATATGAAGGTCGTAGGGGTTGTTCACTAGAGGAAACCTCACGTTTTGCAGAATTCCAGTGACGCAGTCAAAATTCCATCAGATTACGTGAAATTGTTATTCATTACGAAGAGGAGGTTGTCTTAATATCATGTAAAATGAATTTTAGGATATATATTTCTTGTTAGTGAAAATCTTCATGAAAATTACGAAGACCAGTGGGTCTGACCCTCTTGATTTTTCTTAAACTTCTACCCATCCTTTTTATTATCATTTTATGACATCATTTCTTAACATTGCATTATGAAAATATTTATTTTGCGTGTTGTCACCACAAAATTAATCTCGCAAAGTTGGCATTTTTGGTCAGAGGAAAACTTTCATTCTTAATTATATTTTATTATTGTTTCAAACGATCCTATGTTCATTGCCACCGTTTTCCATTAATCAAGTTTTGTCATATTTTTTGCATTGGTTGATAAGAAGTAGACTTAAAGAGAGAGAGAGAGAGAGAGAGAGAGAGAGAGAGAGAGAGAGAGAGAACACTTTGGCATAGCAAAATTCATGAGAGAGATGACATGAATAATTATAATTCGGCAGTACTAGAGAGAGAGAGAGAGAGAGAGAGAGAGAGAGAGAGAGAGAGAGAGAGAGAGAGAACACTTTGGCATAGCAAGATTCATGAGAGAGATGACATGAATAATTATAATTCGGCAGTACTAGAAAGAGAGAGAGAGAGAGAGAGAACACTTTGGCATAGCAAAATTCATGAGAGAGATGACATGAATAATTCGGCTGTACTAGAGAGAGAGAGAGAGAGAGAGAGAGAGAGAGAGAGGTCAGTCTTGGGCATTTGTTGAACACGGAATAAAGGCTGGGCATTCATTTTATATTTTATTCAAGTTAACCTTCAATAGATTCTGATAGTCACACATTAGTGAAAGTAGAAATGTTTCTTTTTTTTTGGCAAATTGCTCTGTCACGTTGCTTTAGCACTGAGTGCAGTTCCACATTCTTGCATTAAATTTTCGTACAGGAATAATCGTAATATAATAATGATAACAGTGTAAAATCCATTTTGTGCAGTTCTGTGAAGCTCATGAATTTTTGCAAATAGCAGTATTAGTAATGGAAGTATTTTGTATGTACAGAATTACAAAATTTTGTCATTAGATTTTGCTAAGTAGATATATGATAGATATGCACAGCAGAAGTTTTGTTTTTCCTTATGTTTATATTGCAGTAAAAATCTCTCTCTCTCTCTCTCTCTCTCTCTCTCTCTCTCTCTCTCTCTCCACATACAAATTATATAATATAATATAGGATAATATTAATATTTATATATATGACTGAAATATTTTCTGTTTGAACAGTATTCCATCAAATATAAGGGAGCCCATAGAAACGCCAGAATGTGGAAAATAAAGGCTATATTTCAGAGACCAAACTGTCTCTCTCCTCAGGCAAATAGTGGTATATGTATATATACTATTATATGTATGTATATATATATATATATATATATATATATATATATATATATATATATATATATATATATGTGTGTGTGTGTGTGTGTGTGTGTGTGTGTATGTGTGTACATAAAAGAGAGACATATTCAATTTGAGGCACTTAAATTCCAGTTGATGTCATCTAAAATATGAAAGCAATGATTGTGGTCTGACACACAAGACCTCATTTCCGGAGTGTCATGCCACGAAGTGACACTGAAAGTCCCATCTAAAAAAGGGCGTGTCGTACCCAGAACTCCATATTTTGTAGCCTACCTTTTTAGGACGTGTCATTTGCATATTAGCAAAAATGACATATTATTTAGCGGTCTCTCCGGAGGCGAAAGGGAATGGACGTTGTCCTTCCAATCGTTAGGAAAAAATATAAGTTTTCTGTATTTTCTGTATTTCTCTATTTTTATTTCGGGTTATTTCTTTATTGAATTTGTATTTTGCTATACCCATTTTCCGTTAGCTCTATCTTTTCTTTCCTATGTGATTTTTTTTTCTTGTTCCACACTAATGCGCACACATTTTGAAATGTAATGGTGATAAGAGAACATTTTAGAATTGCATCATCAATTCTGGTAACTTGTACTCTTTGTTAAAACGTGTTTTGAAAGAAGTTACGTTTTTTGTCTCATTTTCTTGATACGAATTACATTAATTAAACTAATGGGGAAACGAACATCTGACTCAAGTGTATTAGATCTCATTTCGGTGTATACTGACAAGATGTTGAAAGTTATCTATTCAGTGGATTGCTGAGTCCAGTCCACAAAATAATATTTTTATGTTGTTGCATAAAGGTAGTGGTTTCATAAACAAGGCTTCCGAAATTCATATTGTAATGTACTGCAAACGCCCATGGTGTAATATGTTACAGATTTTTATCTCCTGTCATCGTCATTGTCGATGTTATTCCAAGTCGAATTTTGGAAAAGAGTAAGATTAAATGAAAAGAAAGATCGATGAAGATAAGAATAGGAATAATGCCAGGAAAACCATTATAACCAATTATGTATTTATAATGATGCTTGTAATACCTGAGATGAACCAAGGGTTGATTTGGCTTTCTTGTAAGTTGCAAGACAACGTTGCTGAATATAGACTTGATATATGAGATAAATGTATGTATTATTTCCAGCATTAAAATCGACTTTATTATTGCGACTGTCGTAGCTACTGCAATGACCTCTACTTCACCTACGACAACTGCGACTCTCGTAATATTTAACTACAACTTTATTTACACCGTCATTCATCAAGGTTCATGTAACACACGCTATTTATCTAACAGTCGGCTGTTTGTTGAGAACCTCCCATAGCCACCCCTTCACCCCCCCCACCCTCTCCCCTCTTCCTCCACCTCACCACCTCCCGCCCTCCTCCTCCCCAAAGACTTCCTTTTTGGCAACGCATTGTCAGTT
>NC_089781.1:91770487-91780487 GCF_040412425.1 Macrobrachium rosenbergii
TCTGTCCGCCCTCAGATCTTAAAAACTGCTGAGGCTATAGGGCTGCAAATTGGTACGTTGATCATCCACCCTCCAGTCATCAAACATACCAAATTGCAGCCCCGTATCCTGTGTAGTTTTTCTTTTATACAAGTTAAATTTAGCCATAACCGTGCTTCTGGCAACGATATAGGATAGGCCACCACCGGGAAGTGGTTAAAGTTTCATGGACCGCGGCTCTTACAGCATTATACCGAGGCCACCTAAAGATAGAGCCATTTTCGGTGGCCTTGATTATACGCTGTAGCGGCTGTGCAGAAAACTCTATTGTGCCGAAGAAACTTTGGCGTATTTTTTACTTGTTTTCTGGTTTGTTTACATTAAATTACAGATTTCATTGAGAATTAACAGAGGAATTTTTGAAATGAAGTATTTTAATTGGATTTTTCAGCTTTCAAAATGGGAAACGTTATATACTTTTAACATGAATGTAAAAGTTTAAACTCACACTGCTGTTATAAAATGGGAAACAAAACTGGTTGTCGAGTACCAATGACTTCCCTTACAAATATATACAGAATGCTATTCATTTACAGTTTTTTATAGTGCAATATTCTGTTCAACGTTCATTTGATATGCAGGTGCGATTTTCCCATTGAAATGAATTGTAAATATTTGGTATACATTAAGACTTGAAGTAGTTGTCCACTATTTTGTTATCACTTTTATAATTGTATGACATACCCACAGTACAAGATGATATGCTCACATTTTTGGCATACTTCCATGCTTGTTATTTAGGCATTTTTGTCATATATGAGATCTGAATCCGACACTGGAAAAATTATTCGGCAGATTGTATTAATGAATGAAATTTTGCGATACAGGTTTGGACTGCATCATCCACATTGGACTATTTTTTATGTTTAATTTTGAAATTACAAAATTCCGTGTACATTACTTTTCTCTCTCTCTCTCTCTCTCTCTCTCTCTCTCTCTCTCTCTCTCTCTCTCTCTCTCTCTCTCTATATATATATATATATATATATATATATATATATATATATATATATATATATATATATATATATATATATATTTATATATATATTTGTTATGTATGTTTTGTTATCCATATTTGTCTATGTATGTTAATTGTTTCCATTTTATTATATCTATATATATATATATATATATATATATATATATATATATATATATATATATATATATATATATATATATATATATGTGTGTGTGTGTGTGTGTGTGTGTGTTTGTGTGTATTGTGTGTGTTTGTCTGTATGTCTGTCTTTGTATGTTAACTGTATCCGTTTTACTCCCATCTGGCATACTGTAGACAGATGCTGCTAAAGCTACAACATTTTCCAAATGTTTTCTTCAGAAGTTCATGCACAGACAGTGTCGTCTTATTTTTCCTCCAAGTGTTAATCATTTTTTTTAATGATTACAGTCAATGTTTATTCATTTATTAATTTTCATATTGTTTCTATATATATATTATTCTCATCTTGTCCCTGTCTTTATGTGTGTGTGTGTGTTTGTGTTTGTGAAGTCTTATATCGTGAGGAAACTTGGTCTGGAGGTTAATGCCTTTCATGACCTGTTATGTATAAATCCTTGCACATTAATACAACAACAACAACAACAACAAAATAATAATAATAATAATAATAATAATAATAATAATAATAATAATAATAATAATAATAATAGCCAGCGAAATTCGTTAGATTTCCACGGTTTCTTGAGGCTACAAAAATAATCAATGACTACAGAATAAAATTTAAGACGTATTATTTTTTTCAACCTGTTAACAATTATATTTATGTGGCAGTAACGGCTGAAGCCCAGCAAAAGTTTTAACTACTTATATACCCTCGCTTTATATAAGATTAAAGATACCCTCCCATCCCCTCCCTCACAAATCCCCATTACCCCTCCCCCTCCCTTCCTTCTCCCCAATCCTGACCCGTTTCTCCCCTTTTATATATTTCCGATTATTTCCTTGATTGCAATTATGTAATTAGTGTACTTGTAAAAATGACGAGATTAAGTCTCGTGGGATGTTTATGACAACCTTAAAAAATTCGTAAGCTCAGTTATTACGTTCCGAGTTGCATTTTAATCGCTGTATTTTGGTCATTTGAAAACCTGGATCATAGTTATGTCACCCTCGGCGTATCGACCTGTTTCAAAGCTGTGTATGTATGCTGAGTGGTTGCTATGGGGCATGAAGAACGGAGAGCCTCTTAAGGTTTACCCGCCGTGGGTGTCTGAGAACGGCTGTTCTTCAGAATGTTAATGGAGCTCTCGTAACTTCATGATTTATATAAAACCTTCCCTCTTTTATTCTCTCTCTCTCTCTCTCTCTCTCTCTCTCTCTCTCTCTCTCTCTCTCTCTCTTTCCAAAGGTATCTGGGAACGTGCTTATTTCTGAAAGTTGACTGAACCCTCTCTCACTCACTCGCTCTCTTACCTCATTCCAGGGACAACGTCAGTATTTCCACGGGTATCCAGGATTGTCAGTATTTCAGAACGATGACTCATTCGCTCTCTCTCTCTCTCTCTCTCTCTCTCTCTCTCTCTCTCTCTCTCTCTCTCAAATACCTGCTCTTAAAGTATATTTGTTGAATATAGATTGATGAGTTATTGATTTATTGATTGACATTGCACAAAAAGGCTGGCGCACAGTAGCTATCAACTTTCACGATAGAGACTTTATGTTTTAACTGTTTTATTTTATATGATTAAATTTAATAGAATTGATTCGGTTATTTTTTATGGTCAAGCAATTATTCAGTTTTACTCAGTAGTGTTAATTATT
This sequence comes from Macrobrachium rosenbergii, assembly GCF_040412425.1. NCBI lineage: Eukaryota > Metazoa > Arthropoda > Malacostraca > Decapoda > Palaemonidae > Macrobrachium > Macrobrachium rosenbergii. Next base: position 91,773,315 of record NC_089781.1, read on the forward strand.
TACTTATTTAATCAGTTTTTCTAATGATTAGTAAGTTTTTTGTTGAAATATGAATATTGATTTATTTCACTTTTGTCAGGTGTGTTTGTTAATTAGTTATTTGAGCAAATAGTAATTCATCTATAAAAATCATCATTATTCATTATCCAGTAATTTGTCTTTTCTTAAAGTTATGGTTTTGTAGGTATGCAAAAGAGAAGCTAATCAATTAAATTAATCTTCATGATGTGTCGGTAATTAATGAGTAATTATATAATTAGTTTAATACTTGAATGGTTTTCGCTTTCACTCTGCCGCTCTTCCGTCATAAATACTCAGGGGGGGAGAGAGGGGAGGATGGATGATGCTTTGGAATTATTATATAATTATTTCGTCGACTAAGTTTTTTCTTCCTGCTAACTTTTTCGGGAATTTTTTTTCTTGGTTATTAATGTTGTATTCTCTTATTATTTCAGGTTGTTAATTTATCTCACGCAGTCTTTCTTTCGACCAGTTTTATTTTGTTTTTATGTTGATTTTTAGTTTTCTGAAAAGAAAACTATTGTGACGGCTTTGTTTGTCATTCCGCACTTTTTTTCTGTCCGCCCTCAGATCTTATAAACTACTGAGGCTAGAGGGCTGCAAATTGGGATGTTGATCATTCAACCTCCAATCATCAAACATAACCAAATTGCAGCCCTCTAACCTGAGTAGTTTTATATTATTTAAGGTTAAAATTAGCCATAATCATGCTACTGGCAACGATATCGGATAGGCCACCACCGGACTGTGTTTAAAGTTTCATGGGCCGCTGCTCATACAGCATTATACCGAGACCATCAAAAGACAGATCTGTTTTCAGTGGCCTTGACTATACAATGCACAGAAAACTCGATTGCGCCGAAGAAACTTCGGCGCATTTTTTACTTTTTTTTTTTTAGCAGTAAATCTTGTATAATTTGTTACTTCCTCTACCTATTAGAACAAAAGCTATTATTAACCAGTTTAGGATATAGAGCCCAATTACTTTCTCAATTTTTGGACTGCATAATCCGAGATCCGGAACCTTATTCTTCAAAGTATTTCTCTCTTTCTCTCTTCGACTCTCCGGCCGGCCAAATGAAGAATGAGAGGAATTTATTTCTGGTGATAGAAATTTATTTTTCGGTATAGTGTGGTTCGGATTCCACAATAAGATGTAGGTCCCGTTGCTAGGTAACCAAATGGTTCTTAGCCATGTAAAATAAGTCTAATCCTTCGGGCCAGCCCTAGGAGAGCTGTTAATCAGCTCAGTGGTCTGGTTAAACTAAGGTATACTTAACTTTTCTCCATCTCTCGTGTACCAGAGCAAATTTGGATAACTATTTGCACTAGTTGAAATCACCACTTTAATACAGGAATTGATTTTGCTTACATTCCGCTGCGCTTCCGTCATAAGTACGCTGGGAGGGTGGGGGGGGGAGAGAAGGGTAGATGGTGCTCTGGGACTTTTATATTGTTATTTCATCAACGAACCTTTTTTTCCGGAATTTTTATTCGTTTGATTATTGATTTTGTATTCTGTTATTATTTCGAGTTGTTTTGTTAGCTTTCGAGTTTTACTTTCGACACTTTTGTTTTTTCATTCTGAGATTTTTACACTTGATAAGTCATTTTTAATTTCCTACTTCCTCTGCCTTAAAATGGAAAGGTATTAACCACTTTAGGATATAGAATCCAGTTACTTTCCTCTTTTGGATTCTGCATAATCCTAGATCCAGAGCTTTATTCTCCAAGGTATTTCCCCCTTTCTATGAGGTACCAAAGCAAATGGGGATAGCTGTTTTCACTAGTTGAAGTCACTGCTCTGTTTTATAGGGATTAGTCATCCTGAAGTTCGTGCAACGGGTACCTTGATATTATTATTATTATTATTATTATTATTATTATTATTATTATTATTATTATTATTATTATTATTATTATTCCTGATGTTACACAGTGCATTTCTTCTATATAACCTAACAAATGGAGATTGAGCGTCAATTTGATTGTTTGTTCGATTTAATGTTTTGATCTGTTATTTTAATTTGTATTGTAGTATGTTTCTTATATCTGTTGCCCTCATTTTTCTCCATACTGATCTTTTTGAACTGTGATTAGAATAATAAAGAAAAAATAAATCAATTAAAAGGAAACTTGCATGTGACTTTGGGTATTGCCAGAGATAAGAAATGCTTCTCTCTCGGAAATATTTCCTCAGCTGACTCGTAAAACTCTTTAAAACTGGGGTTATAACGGCGTATCTGAAATATTTAAAACTAGGATTCTGTCTCTATTTTAGAAATATTAAAAACTTGATTTCTAAATTTTTTCCTGAGGATGTTGTGCAGTTAGAATCTCAAAAGTTCAAGTGTAGATGCAATGCATTACTACCCTAAAACAATTAACTTTTTTCCGATTGCTGATCTCCTCTTTCTGAAATTTCTATTATCTTCTGTAACTTCTTTCAAATGAACATCACATTCTTTGGAAGCTTAGCCTTCAAGTCACTTGTCCCTGTAGGCTTGTTCCATATGAATACGAGTTTATCTTCTGAATAATAATAATAATAGTAATAGTAATAATAATAATAATAATAATAATAATAATAATAATAATAATAATAATAATAATAATAATAATAATAATAATAATAATAATAATAATAATAATTGTATTTTAAATATTCAGAATTTGGTCTCTTTCTGGATTATTTTCGTAACTGAAATATTGAAGCTTGGCATCGATGTAAATGAAATAATCAAAGTTCGGTATTTGTTTTCTCGTATATGAAATACTTAAAACTGTTTATATATCTGAAATACTTAAAACTAGGTCTATAGCCTCTATATGTGTATCGGGTATATTCAAAACTTGGTTTCTATTTATGCGTGTTAAGCGATAACAATTCGAAGTCAGTTAATGCATAAAAATTTAGAAATTGGTTCTCTGTGTATTGGAAACTATATTTATTTTTCGTGTTTAATGCTGTTTTCTTTCATTTTAAAGACACTGGCTCTGTACTTTAATTTTTTTTCTTTTTCCTTATTATTTATTGGATTCCTTTTCACTAATAAGTTTGGTTGTCTGGTCAGAGGGAGAAGAACTTTCGGCTCATAGTAGATAAATCGTGTGGTATCCCAAAAGAGAGAGAGAGAGAGAGAGAGAGAGAGAGAGAGAGAGAGAGAGAGAGAGCGTAAAATTAGATTTCTTCATTGTGAGTTTTAGAGGTACCAGAGAGAGAGAGAGAGAGAGAGAGAGAGATAGCGAAAAATTAGATTACTTCATTGTGATTGTTTGAGATACCATGAGAGAGAGAGAGAGAGAGAGAGAAAGAGAGCGAAAAATTAGAGTACTTCAGAGTTATCTTTTGAGGTACCATGGGAAAAGAGAGAGAGAGAGATGGCGAGAAATTAGATTACTTTAGAGAGATCTTGTGAGATCCCATGAGAGAGAGAGAGAGAGAGAGAGAGAGAGAGAGAGAGAGAGAGAGAGAGAGAGAGAGATAGCGAAAAATTAGAGAGAGAGAGAGAGAGAGAGAGAGAGAGAGAGAGAGAGAGAGAGAGAGAGAGAGAGAAATTGAGAAAGATTACTTTAGAGAGATCTTGTCAGATCCCATGAGAGAGAGAGAGAGAGAGAGAGAGAGAGAGAGAGAGAGAGAGAGAGAGAGGAGATCACCTTAGAAAGATTTTGTGGTATCTTGAGAGAGAGAGAGAGAGTTAGTCCCCATCGACAGATGTCTTTTCTGACCATAATTCCAACCATCTGTGGCCCATTCCTGTAGTTTTCACTAGTAATTTCGTTTTCTGGCAGACAGGAACGCATTTGTTTTAGGAAAGTGTAATATGTTTCCTTGACTTTCTAGTGTCAGAATTCTTGGAAAGACAGAACAGAGGTATCGTGATATTTTTGCCCTCCCCGCCCCCCTCTCTCTCCTCTCTCTCTCTCTCTCTCTCTCTCTCTCTCTCTCTCTCTCTCTCTCTCTCTGGATAAACATCAAATCAGTAAACTTCACTTCAAGAAATGAAGATAAAAAAATTTAATAAATGGGGTCGAGGAACAGGATATGCTCAAACTATAAAACGCACGCAAAAAAAAACCTTGGTAACCAGTCAGGCTGCCAGGAAAATAAAGCTAAAAGTGACTTTTGACTTTCGTCCTCACTTTGTCTTATTGCTTGCGTCAGATTCATAGTTTGGGGCGAATATTATGCTTTTTTATTTTTTACAAGACTTGAGCATTGACTCAGTATATATATATATATATATATATATATATATATATATATATATATATATATATATATATATATATATATATATATATATATATATATATATATATATATATATATATATATATATATATATATATATATATATATATATATATATATAATATATACATACAGTATATATATATGTGTGTGTGTGTGTGGTAACTTTTCACTGGCAAGTCTTTGACTATAGAATTTGCAAGTCTTCAATCACGGTTTCAGGGATATTTGGAACAGGATTTCCTTGAATAGGTACTGATATTTCCTGAAATATTAAAGATAATTGCTGGCTTATTACATGTGGAATATAGAAAAGGCTATAATTATTTCAGCATCTTCGATTCCAGACATATGGAAGAGAATTGCGCTCTTTCAGCGTCACTGATTGCTGTAATAATGATAAGGTTGTGCACGTCCGCCGTATCCTGGATTCTGGAATGGGGTTCCAGTACTGACGGGCATCTGGAAGTGGGTGTAAGACACTCCAGCTTAGGAAGCTGTTCACCAGTAGCGCAGTTTTCCGATATTCTTAAGTACAAGTTTATGATATAAAGAGTTCCAGAAAGATCTGAGTCGTTCCAGAACCGTTTTCCCTGGAATATGCTTCAAAGCACCTTCGTTTCCTCGAATCTGGAGAAACAAATGTGAGGAACGGGACCTGAGGCCTCCTCAGCAGCAGGGCAGTTGTTCACTGTTCCTTCTTTGTAGCTTACAGCGTCACCTGTTGGACCCGCTACCGGGAGGAGATCTCAAGGTCTCATTAGCCAACATCCAGGGTTCTTGGGGAATGACACCGCGTTGAGGTGATTCAACCGCAAGCCCACCTACTGCGAGGTAATGCTCTACTTCGTAAGGTGATAAAACGCACCTGTATGAGATTTAGGAGAGATAAATGAGGGGATTTTTGTACGTGAGTCTGTTAACTGCTGGCTAAAATGTTGTGTGATTTCTCACTGTTCTTAGAATTTTTTTTTATCCTTCTGTTTTGTCAAACAGAGATTTTTTATAATTTAGATATTGTGCTTTAAAAAGGTTAATACTTGTCTATTTCTAATTAGTTCATCCCTTATGGATGGATTTGCTCAATTGACGTCCTTGCTTTAAGAATGCAACTCGCTTTTTTATTAAGTATGTTTATTGATATTACCAGTGGAATCTCTCTCTCTCTCTCTCTCTCTCTCTCTCTCTCTCTCTCTCTCTCTCTCTCTCTCTCTCAGAGAAGCTACGTTAAAATTTAAAACCAATGACCTTGACAGATTTGTCAGCTATCACCCTGTGGTCTCCAATTTCTGTTTTCTCACCAATTCAAGCATTTTTTTTTAATTCGCTTTAAGGCATCCTGTTATCTTGACTAAAAACTCTCATCATCAAATAGTCCTTCATTAAATAGCCTCTCCTTACACAGCATTCTTCCTTAAAAGCTTACAAAACTCCTTCGTTACACAGCACCCCCTTCCTTACAAAGTCCTTCCTTCAACATCCCTCATCCCTGCGCAGAACTTCGTTACACAGCACCCTTTCCTTACAAAGTCCTTCCTTCAACATCCCTCATCCCTGCGCAGAACTTCGTTACACAGCACCCTTTGCTTACAAAGTCCTTCCTTCAACATCCCTCATCCCTTTGCAGATCCTTCGTTACACAGCCTCCTCTCTTAGCACAGCAAGCTAACGCTGATATATTGGCTGCAAGCCTTTTCCCGTTCCGCTATTCAATCACGAGGTCTCATTGGCCTTTGGGTTAACTCGGATTGCTCGAGAGCTCAAAAAGTAATTGAATTTCAGATCTCATCCCGGCGAGGGCTTCTTGCAATGGAGGATGAGAGGCTCTGGATAATGGAAAAATGTGAGATCTCGAGGGAGATACTAGCGGTGCTTTTCAAGTCTGTGGTTTCTATTGCATATCTAATCCTGATTTTTTAAGAGTTATAAGAATAAACGTAACTTCAGTCAAGGATCGGTCACTGGAGGCTGGATAGACTTTGGTTGGAGTCATCAGCGATTCTTGCACATACTGGAGAGAGAGAGAGAGAGAGAGAGAGAGAGAGAGAGAGAGAGAGAGAGAGAGAGAGAGAGAGAGAGAGAGAGCAATTGTTTGCTTTTATTAAACTGAAATTCAGTGATATCAAGTGAATCAGCCCTTTTGCTTAAGGCAGACTGCATGATTAAGTTTTAAGAATTTTTTTTTTTTTTCAAATACAAAGGCTTCAGGTGTTTTGCATTCTTTATAAATAAGGTGTTTACAAGAATGTTTAAAGATGAGTATTAAGTCTTGGACGAGGGCGGAGCAATATGGACGCATTCCGTTAAAAGCCGATATGTCGACTGTAGTGGGTAGCACTCAGAGATGGAGAAGGTTACAGGGGCTAGCAACCTCATCCCAAACAATGCCTTTAGTCTCTTAGGGTGAGTGGTAACAGATGGCGTTACCCTCCAGAGATTTTGTAAGCCCCTGTGCCATTGATATTCGAGGGCATTTCTCGGTGGGCACCTATCAAAGTATTGACCTAACACATCTTTTGTTAACTTTGCTGATCATCACTTGCAAAGAAATGGCATTTCCCTTCCTCGGCATTACTACAAGTCATAACTGTGTCAAACGCATTAATGAATTGCAAGATTGTGTGCTGGTGAATGGCCCGGGTAGAGCAAGTAAATGAGGCGACCATTTTAATAAAACATAGAAATGTAGTAGTTTTTCCTTTAAGTAGACTACGGTATATAAGTTAATAAGTCAGAGGGAAATTACCAAAAGTGGGTTGAAAGAGTAAATGAAAACATAAATTGAAAATGACAAAAAAATAATCTTCTCATATTCTAATATAATTACCATAGTATATTCAGACTGATTGCTTGGTAAGTCATCAGCAACGTAATTTGTTGACATCAAGCCGCTAAAT
>NC_089781.1:91785487-91802987 GCF_040412425.1 Macrobrachium rosenbergii
CTGCTTATATAACCATTTTTACGAAAAATTTTTTTTTTTTTTTTTTGCAAAAAAACTTCTTATGCATCTGTTCTTTTACTCTCTGTATGATGTTGAACAAGACTGAAAATTTGTGTTATAAGACATTTTCTGTAATGACAAGTCAATTTTCTAGCCACCAGCAAGCATAGTAGTGTCTATGATTGATTTAAGGACAAAAAATTGAAAAGAAATTGTTTTGAATATAATTTTCTGACAATTATGGAATGGTACTCGTTCGTGTTTTCTCTAATCTTTTAGTAGCCCCTGTTTTCGAGCTTTCTTTGCCACTTTTATATATATATATATATATATATATATATATATATATATATATATATATATATATATATATATATATATATATATATATATATATATATATATATATATATATATATATATATATATATTATGTGTGTGCGTATATGTTTGTGTTAGGAGACATTTACATCTCTGTATGATAATGCTGCAGATGATATGATTAATTTTGATTACAATGCATAATTATTATGTTACTCGAGTTTGCAAAAACTAATATGAACGAAATCCAATTACAATTAAAGACCAACATTTACCCGACAGCATCTACATAATCTTATACTACTATTCTTGCAGTGACACAGCCCCTCTATACTCTTACATTCTTTGCAGCATTTTCTCGATCTGATCCCATCTGCAGCATCCCTCCCCACCTCGCTGCTAATTTCCTTGCAGCATCCCTTAGATCTTCTCCCTCGCTGCCAATTCCCTTGCAGCATCACGCTTCCCTCGCTGGTATTTCCTTGCAGCATCACGCTCTCGCTGGTAATTTTCTTGCAGCATCACTCCTCCCTCGCTGCTAATTTCCTTGTAGCATCACTCCTCCCTTGTTGCTAATTTCCTTGTAGCATCACTCCTCCCTCGCTGCTAATTTCCTTGCAGCATCCATAGATCTTCTCCCCTCGCTGCTAATTTCCTTGCAGCATCCCTTGATCATCTCCTCGCTGCATCACATCCCTTAGATCCTCCTGCTGCTAATTTCTTTGCAGCATCAATCTTCCCCCGTTGCTAATTTCCTTTGCAGCATCCCATAGATCTCTCTGCACCATCCCGTAGATCTCCTCCCTCGCTGCTAATTTCCTTGCAGCATCCCTTAGATCTTCTCCCTCGCTGCTAATTTCCTTGCAGCATCCCTTAGATCATCTCCTCGCTTTTGCAGCATCCCTTAGATCTTCTCCCTCGCTGCTAATTTCCTTGCAGCATCCCTTAGATCTTCTCCCTCGCTGCTAATTTCCTTGCAGCATCCCTTAGATCTTCTCCCTCGCTGCTAATTTCCTTGCAGCATCCCTTAGATCTTCCCCCTCGTTGCTAATTTCCTTGCAGCATCCCTTAGTTCTTCTCCCTCGTTGCTAATTTCCTTGCAGCATCCTTTAGATCTTCTCCCTTGCTGCTAATTTCCTGGCAGCATCACTCCTCCCCGTTGCTAATTTCCTTTGCAGCATCCCTTAGATCTCCTCCCTCGCTGCTAATTTTCTTTGCAGCATCCCTTAGATGTCCTCCCTCGCTGCTAATTACCTTGCAGCATCCCTTAGATCTCCCTCGCCCCAGTTTCCTTTCAGCATCCCTTAGATCTCCTCCCTCGCTTCCAGTTTCCTTTTAGAATCACTTCTCCCTCGCTGCTAATTTCCTTGCAGCACCACTCCTCCCCCGTCGCTAATTTCCTTTGCAGCATCCCTTAGATCTCCTGCCGCTGCTCTCCGCGTCCCAGGAGCCCGGGGGCGGCTGCTTCGGCGGCGACCTCTCGACCTCCGGGCCAACTGACGCCTCGCCGGAGGCGCCCTGCCATTTTCTACACCTCTTAACAGACCGCCACAGACGTAGGCCGCCGCCATCCCGAAGGAAGGCTGTGACACACGCGCAAGTCTACCCCCTCCTCCCCCTCTTGCTGGCATGATTTTGGCAAGTTGCCGGTACTGATGGCAAAGTGCGTCGTCACTTTGATTCTTGCTGCTGCCACCACAGGGGACTTGGTGCTGGGAGGTGAATGAAAAAGTGCTCTTGAGACGTTGCCTTTACTGGCACTTTTTCAGACGATTCCGGTGCAGGGTGACGCACAATGACGCACAATTAGTGATAGCGTTATTGTTATTATTATTATTATTATTATTATTATTATTATTATTATCCAGGTTGGGCTTACTTTCATATGAAGCTAGCCATTACTTTGAATTTTATTATTATTATTATTATTATTATTATTATTATTATTCAGGTTGCGCTTACTTTCATATGAAGCTAGCCATTACTTTGAATTTTTTATTATTATTGTTATTATTATTATTATTATTATTATTATTATTATTATTATTATTATTATTATTATTATTATTCAGGTTGCGCTTGCTTTCATATGAAGCTAGCCATTACCTTGAAATTATTATTATTATTATTATTATTAGTATTATTATTATTATTATTATTATTATTATTATTATTATTATTATTATTATTATTATTACTCAGGTTGCGCTTTCATATGAAGCTAGCCATTACCTTGTAATTTGTTATTATTATTATTATTATTATTATTATTATTATTCAGGTTGCGCTTACTATCATGTGAAGCTAGCCATTACTTTGAAATTATTACTCAATCATTCGTAAGTGAGATAAAGAGGAAAACAAGCCATGAATATTAACAAATAAGTTATGCATATATATATATATATATATATATATATATATATATATATATATATATATATATATATGTATGTATGTATATCAAATACAAGGAAGCCCATAGAAACCAAATTGTGGAAAATAAAGGCTATATTTCAGAGACCGAGGAGAGAGAGTTCGGTCTCTGAAATATAGCCTTTATTTTCCACAATTTGGCGTTTGTATGGCTCCCTTATATTTGATGGAATTCTGTTTTAACAGAGAATATTTCACTGTCATGTATATATATATATATATGTGTGTGTGTGTGTATATATATATATATATATATATATATATAAAAGTATATAAGTATATAAACGCGTAACAGTTTGGAAACAGAATAGCAGTATCACGATACATATCCTTTCCAACGTAGAATCGCGGACGATTGAAAGGAAACCGCGACGTTCACATCTAAATGACGTAATTGTGCGGAGCTTCATAGTCCCAGGAAACAGTTACTCGAGTAACATGAATCAAGAGAGTAGGTGGTTCTAATTCATTCGACATAACACGAGACAAAATCGCTCTGATCTTCTGTCTTTAAGTTAAATCCCGTGGACGGGCGTTTATAATTTTTAGCATTTCTTTATATTAAATGGTTATAGAACGTAGATCTTTGGAGAAAATTGTCAAGCATTTTATCACGGGTCTCATTTCTATTGCTCGCGTTTTCTTCCATAAATATATATATAAAGTTGTGACCTCGACTTATAAAGCTGCTATTGGCACTGTTCTTGTAACCTCTGACCCCATGACCCTGTCTTCATCTGTGAGTGATGTAATCGTTATAAGTATCAGGGTATATAAACGACTTTTAAGAAAAGTGATCACATACACCTGCCTTTCCCGTGCAGACGCCTGATTCCCATCTCCCATAACACGGACCGAAAGAAAGAAAGGGAGAAAGAAGGAAAGAATGAAAGGAAGAGAAGAAGAAAGGAAAAAGAAAGAAAGAAAGGAAGAGAGAAAGAAAAGAAGGAAGGAAGAAAGAAAGAAAGGAAGGAAGATAGAAGGAAAGAAAGAAAGAAAAAGGGAAGAAAGAGTAAGGAAGGAAGAAGAAAGAAGGAAAGAGAGAAAGAAAAGAAAGAAAATAGGGAAGAAAAAAGAAAGCAAAAAAGAAAGAAAGAAAGAAAGAAAGCAAGTAAGGAAGGAAGAAAGAAAAGAAAGAAAGGAAAAAGAAAGAAAAAGAAAGAAAAAGAAAAGCACATTAAAACGTAAATGGTAATGGGCTCCAATGCCACCGTTCTTTATGTAGAATTTGCCGCGACTAAGGCGCCCCTCTTTAACCCTGCAAGGCTGGAAAAAGTGATGGGTAGAAGAAGAGAGCTTTAAGCCGCCATCTTCATTAAGACTACTATCATCACCGGCGCATCTTCGCCTTCCAATTACTTAAACGGCCTCTCTCTCTCTGTTATGGTCACCGTTAGCTCTGAGATCTTCCGCCGTTCCTTGAATTCAGGCTGCCGTTCTTCTTCTTCTTCTTCTTCTTCTTCTTCTTCTTCTTCTTCTTCTTCTTCTTCTTCTTCTTCTTCTCTCTGAAGACTGTCTTCTTGGTATTGTTCTTTTTCTTTAGAAGACTGTTTCTTCTTCATTTTTCCTCTCTGAAGACTATTAATTCCTTCCGTGAAAAGTGTCTCCTTCTGCAGACTGTTTAATCTTTCTGTGAAAATTGTCTTCTTCTAAAGAATGTTTATTCTTTTTATGAAAGTGTCTTCATCTAAATGGTGCTTTTTTCCCTTTTTATGAAAAGTGTCTTCTTCTAAATAATGCTTTTTTATGAAAAGTATCTTCTAAATAATGCGTTTTTTTCCTTTTTTTGAAATTGTCTTTTAAAGGATGTTTATTCTTTATATGGGAAGTCTTCTTCAAAGTGACCTCTAAAGAAATTCTTTATAATGAAGAATGATTTTTCTTTCGAAATGTATCTTTTTCTAAAGAATTTTATGAAAAGTCCTCTGAAAAATTTTTTTATGAAAATGTTTACTCTTTCTGTAAAAAAGTGTCCCCTTCTGAAGGCAGTTATTATCTTATAAAGGTAACCTAATTATTATTCTACTTTGTTAGGTAAACACCGTTCCTCCTTCCTCTTCCCTTTAAAGAAAGGTATATTGTTCATTCTTTTCCTCTTCCCCCTCCTTTTCTGGGACGGTAAAGAGAGGGGTGTAATTGAATGCCCTGCGTGGGTGCTCCTTTGAGAGGGTTAAGTAATGGTGACGCCAAATGGGCACATATTTGTTGTGACTAATGCCCCCAATTTCCTCTCTCTCTCTCTCTCTCTCTCTCTCTCTCTCTCTCTCTCTCTCTCTCTCTCTCTCTCTCTCTCTCTCCCAGATTTATGGTTATACTTTGTCAAAACTTGTGGTTTTTCACATATATGGCCAAGGCTGAGAAAGGCTTGTTTGTACACAGGGTCTGACATAGCATTTTGGAATCTTTTGTGCTGTTATTTTCTACCTGTCTCATTTCTGATATGAATATTTTGTCCATTAGGTGCAATTCCCACAAATTTTATTTTTACTTTCAGTTCTGTGTGTGTGTTTTTTTCGTAAAATATGTACCTTTGACTCCTGTTTAAGAATGTTTTATATCTTTTGCCGTTAATTTTTATCATTAAACTAACGTAAATGTTTGTATTTTTCAGATAGTTTACCATTCATATATATATATATATATATATATATATATATATATATATATATATATATATATATATATATATATATATTGTATATATAATAGTAATTAATAGTTGTATAAGCAATACCACTGCTACTAAGTAGAAAGAAAGATATCACAAAACAGCTAAAGGTTACTCTACGTATTCATAATGAAATTCCAATATTGTTATCAGATTCAATATTGTGAAAATCACTGACCATTTCTATATCAAGATGAGCAAAGACAAGTAAATAATTAGTACTTAAATACGAGTAAATAAGTAATTAGATACATGAAAATTGTGTATAACTTTTTCTAAAAATATTCAAAGACATCTTTCTCTCATCAACGAGATTTTGTCTAAAATTAACGAGTCATCCAGCCTATTAACAACTACATGTGAACCGTCGAATCCTTTGTCCCTTCTTCGTCGAAAGCACTGGCATTATTTTAGTAAATTAAAGCTGTACTTAGAAGGACGATGAAAATTATGCGTTTTTCTCCATCTTGAAAGTTCGGGTCGATGGTAGAAGTACTAACAAATGGTATTATTATTAGCAGTAGTGGTTATAGTAGTAAATTCAGGTGTTAGTCTATGTAGAGATTACTGGTTGCTTTAAGTTATTATTATTAGTCAGGTTCTTTGCATGTTCAGTGGAATACATGAAAATATTTATTGATTTAGCAAACGACCTGTGGAAATTTGGAGTGTAGCGTCGAAAGACCACAGTCGTATAAAATTTGATTTTATGTTTACGTGAATATCATGAAGAGAGAGAGAGAGAGAGAGAGAGAGAGAGAGAGAGAGAGAGAGAGAATCACCTCGCCTTAAACTGCTGTTGTGTACTTACGTGGAAGACACGTTAGGTCTGAATGTTGAGTTAGCTGTAAAATTCTCACGAGGGAACGCACACACATACAGTCACAAACACACACTGACACACCAAAGGGCCCGCAAACTCACGCAAACAAACACTCGCACTCACACACTCTCTCCCTCCCTCACATACACTATTTGTATATAGGCATGAAGCATGTCACGCCAAGGGGCGGGTAGTCTTTGGTCCAAAGAGGTTTTATTTATCTTTGCTCTGAGGGAAAGATTCCAGGCCTTCCTGGAACGGCATGGAAAACCCCCATTTGCCACCACGTTGCAGTTGCAATTGCCTGAGGATCGCTTCAACTTGCCCATCAGCTGTTCCAGATGGGAAGAAAGTACATGATCACAGGTGATCTAATCACGATAATTGCTTTGGTCTTGCCATATGGACATCCCTAAAAAGAATTAGAAACTGGCCTGGATGGGACTTGTATGCATGACCTTATTTTGCTTAATTTTCTTGCATGAGAACGGAAGAAGAGTTGGCTTCATAATACTGTAGTCGATGCTGATTCTATAGTTGACGTTTTATTCCTTTATGTATATCTGTAAGTTGTATTCAAATCCGAATAAAAAGGAAATATTAATAAACTTAGTCAGTTCCTTGATGGGTGACCGCCTCTGAACGCAAAGGGCTCTTGGCATATATCCCCGTATCGTGAGCATTAGCAAATTGGGTGGAACTGGGGTAAAGTGCTAGCAAGGTCCCTTACGTATTCTGATATGAAACAAGATAAAACCTGAATCTCCTTTAAGGGTAAATGAAGGATGGATGAAAATTACATCTTTTCATTGTGTTAGAATTAAGAAAATATATCAAATGGTTTAATATGATTTATTCATTAATGGCTACAAAATTTAGATAACAAGGCTGAACCTTCAGTTATTTTTCTATAAAAAAGCACTTCATACCTCCGTTTCCAAAATTACGTTACGTAATACTGACCTTTTTTTTTTTTACTTGTAAATTTCAGCTGCATTTAACCATACTTTCCTTTTCCTGGCCCAGTTTTTTTTACACGGTAACAATCTAGTCTGTGGTTTATGTTTCTCAAGTCAGTGACCTTTCTGACCCGTTCCAAATGAATGGCTGCACGTTATGAATAACAGTGATAATAAAGTCTGTTGGCCGTTTGCGTTTCGGCAATTCTTTTTGAATATCGGTCGTTAATGAATAAAATCCGTATAATTCCCTTAAGAGCAAGTGAGCATGTTTGTCTCTCACTTCATGAAAACATATATATTTTTTCAATGTATTGTGAAATTCCACATTCAGAAAGAGATTTGTTTGAAGGACCGTGTGTTTACAGGATGTTACAGTTTGTTAGCCCTCAGAGTTTCTCAAAATTGCAAAAATATAATTTATTAATTACAAGTTTGGCAATTGCTTTTTGACCTTGTCACACCTCCGCTACTCGGCCCCGAATCTACTCAGTCCCATGAAGTGACCGAGCTTCCATTGGTATTCATTTCCATCATGGTCTTTTTATTTTACAAAATCTTCATTATATTTATTATAAAGAGGGTATCCACGCACCCGTTATGACCTCTTCGCTCTGCAAAATATTTATATTTATATTATAAAGAAGGAAAATGGTGCTAGGTAACATCAGCTGATGATGTTGCGCACCATAAATATGATAAAGATTTTGCGTTGTGATGAGGTCATAATGAAGGTGGATAACTCTTCATAATAAACATAATGAAGATTTTATATAGTGAAGAGGTCATAATGGAGGTGGGTACCCTCTTTTTAATAAATAAATATAATGAAGATTTTGTATAGTGAAGAGGTCATAATGGAGGTATGTACCCTCTTTATAATAAATAAATATAATGAAGATTTTCTATAGTGAAGAGGTCATAATGGAGGTGGGTACCCTCTTGATAATAAATATAATGAAGATTTTCTATAGTGAAGAGGTCATAATGGAGGTGGGTACCTCCTTATAATAAATATAATGAAGATTTTCGATAATGAAGAGGTCATAATGGAGGTGGGTACCCTCTTGATAATAAATATAATGAAGATTTTCTATAGTGAAGAGGTCATAATGGAGGTGGGTACCCTCTTGAGAATAAATAAATATAATGAAGCTTTTGGATAGTGAAGAGGTCATGATGGAGGTAGGTACCCTCTTTATAACAAATATAATGAAGATTTTGTACAGTAAAAGATGTCATGGCGGATATTTGCACCCACGGAAGCTCGGTCACTTCAATGAAATATAGTGTGATGGGTTTCCTTGCAAATCACCCAATCGAGTAAGGGTACGTCCACGCTACAGTGCATCATATTTGCATCATAAAGAACTATGGCCCACAACATTGTCAGCGCAATGTTACCTCGCAGGTAAATGTCAAAGCGGCCGACCGCGCCTTCCTCGACCGACTTTCCTCCAGAGCCTTTGTGTTCAAGGATATAACTCATACTGAATGCGAGGTTGTTGATATCAGGTGTTTATAGACCTGGGTCCCCTTGTTGCTGTGTAAGGAGCGGTAAATCTTCAGGTGGGTTTCACTTTGAGGTGATTACGGGCAACAGCAATTTGATCCCAGCGTCAAGATTTTTTTTTTTTATTATTTTTTGATTAAGGCTAAGAGTCCGTATGTGTTGAAAAACAAAAGCAAAAAACTGAAATTTTAAAAAATCATCTCTGGCATGTGGTTAAGGGCGATTCGGGTTGCTTTTCCTAACAAATTTCTTTAAAATAAGATAAAACATTCATAGATGAATGTTGATGGTTGTTTTTTGCATTAAATAAGAGTAGCATTCTGGAAACATATGACATAAAACCAAATGTGAGTTTCATGTTATAATTCCATATACGAACGAATACTTTTCATCCATTTTTTCTTGTTAATTAGATCCTTTTGTACCTTACGCCTTTCTTCGTCTGTAAGCTAAAATAAAAAAATTCATTAATTAATAAACGATTTGATTTATCGATAATAAATAAAGCGAACATTGAACTTTATTGAAAGGTGAATGTGATGAAAAACGTGACATGAATTTTGGAGTGAAACTCTGTGAACACTTTCGTGTCGTACAGTATTGCAAATAAGCAACAGTGATGACAAGAATCTCTGGAATATTAAACGTACCTTATGTCGAATTTTTATCTATATATTATTTCCTTATAGTAGTTATTGCATAATATTCACTCTATTATATCTTACCTTTATACAGTGATGCGTGTCATAGGTATAAATTTCAAAATTTAGTTAATGATAATATTTTAGCATACTTTATTCTACAATAAGATGACGCTTGTCTAGGATGAAAATTCAGTTAAATAATAATAATAATAATAAGTCAACATATCTGACTTTACAATAAACCAGCATATGTATTCTTGATATAGTTAATATATTTGACTTACTTTAGTCTTAAAAATAAAGGAATAGAAAAGGAAAAAATAAAAAGCCAGAAAATTCCCAGACGAAAATTTGTCCGAATTCTTGAGAAGATGTGAAATAAAAAACTAGCTTTAATAAAACATTTCGAAATCGTGTCCGAATCCCAGCGAACTACGAAGGGGCTTTTGAAGAAAAGTCATAAATTACCTCCGAATGCGCGCACGAGGCTTCGTCTATCGTACCATTACGGACGTTAATCAGCCTCTACACACTATAGAATGTTTGGGCCTGTGTTTTTCTCTTGCGGTAATTACAGAAGAGAAAATTCAATTTGTGTTTTTTAAGATTCCGTTGTTTTTCTTGGCCATAATTTTTTTAAATCATTATTAATTTTGTTTTCTTGGGTGCGTAATTCATGTAATTTGGCAAACAAATCTTCGAGAAATTACGTGTAACCTATATCATCTTTTTAACCATTCTTTTGAAAATTGCGTACATTCTTGTACTTCTTTATTTTTGTTTTGATATTTGTGTAAGTCATAAAATGTGGCCAGCAAATTTTTTAGAATTTTCCTGAAACTTTTATAATTTTATTAATAATTTTTTGAAAATTACATACATTCTTGTACTTTCTGTGTAATTCCTTTTTATTTTTTAAATATCATAAATTTCATTGTAATGTTTGTGTAATTCATATAATGTGGCCAACAAATTTTAGAGAAATGGCTTGAAATTTAAGTAGTTTTATTAAACATGTTTTTGAAAACTGCAAACTTTGTCCGTAATAACTTTTATGTGTCATTTGGGCTGACAAATGTCACTGAAAGCCAGATAATAAACAAAAAGTATTTTAAATATTTAAAAACCAATGAACTGGGCTGACCTACTCCACAGGCTTACAGAATTTGCCCTTAGGAGTAATCATCTCAAGGTCACTGACGGTTTTTGTCTAGAAAATGTAAGAAATGCGTGTAATACTAACCTAGCGGAAACCGCGTAATTTTCGTTACGTTACGTAACAACCATCAAATACCTCAAAATCTCGGTCACAAAAGATGAGTTCATCGTAAATTAATTTTTATGCAATGTTTCAACCTATGCTTGTTTTTTATTCTTTAGTTTATTATTATTTATTTATTTATTTTTTTTTTTTTTTTATTATTATTATTATTATTATTATTTTGTTGTGAAGCCAACTTATAATACTGAACCAATTCGTTAGGTGGTTAATAAGAGCATTAGGTTTATTTCAGTTTGATGACCATAACGGTTGTGACACCGGCCTATAATATCAAATTTTAATAACTCCGATGGCCTTCAGGCCTCTTTATGACCCACGGCCGTTTGTATCAGACCACTGAAGTCTGTTGCATTTTTAAATACATTTTGTTTTGCAAGTTGAAGTTCTGTTTTTTTTTCTGTAAAAGAAAACTACTGAGATGGGTTCGTCTGTCTGGCTGCACTTTTTCTGTCCGCCCTCAGATCTTAAAAACTACTGAGGCTAGAGGGCTGCAAATTGGTATGTCGATCATCCACCCATCAATCATCAGACATACCAAATTACAACCCTCTTGCCTCAGTATTCTTTATTTTATTTAAGGTTAAAGTTAGCCATAATCGTGCTTCTGTCAACGATATAGGATCGGCCACCACCGGCCCGTGGATAAAGTTTCATGGGTCGCGGCCTCATACAGCATTATACCGAGACCACCGAGAGATAGATCTATTTTCGGTGGCCTTGATTGTACAGTGTACAGAAAACTCGATCGCGCCGAAGAAACTTCGGCACATTTTGTACTTGTTTTTCATTTTTTTAGGCAGCGTTGTTACCCTACGCAAAATCTCTCTTTTACCGAGACTTGGGACCAGCGTGAATGCACAAACTTGAATTGTCAGAACGTCAATGACCTCGTTAGTAGGTCATCCATTATTCCGGTTTAGCCGACCTTTGGGTCATACGGCAAGCAATGGGAGGAGCAGCAAAAAAGGTCACGTATTTGATTTGGCGTTACTTCGCCCAGATTAGCAAGTTTGCGTGCGATTAAATGTGCTTGTGCGCGTGGCAAGCGCGTTGCAATTTTACCCCGAGTTTAAATATGTGGCTCTAAAAAACGTCTTGAGAACTGAGTCGGTCTAAGGAAGATTAAGAATTGTTTTTCTGTGGTATTTAAACGGATGTATGTAGATGCACTCAGACATAAACGCGCACATAAATTTATAGATATAAATAATATATATATATATATATATATATATATATATATATATATATATTATATATATATATATATATATATATATGGAGAGAGAGAGAGAGAGAGAGATGAATATTTTAAAAGAAAAGTGATATTTTGCAGAAGTCTGAAAATGTGCAGTCAAGAAAGTTGGTAATGTAACTAACATCACGAAAAGTAAAATATTTTAACCATATCATCAAACATATACAGAAAAAAAAACTCATCTATAAAACTATTACGTACTTGATGACGCATGACCAGCTGGCAGCTCAAATAGAAATTTGAGTACCGTTGTGTTTCCTGTAAATAATGTAAATTAACTAATTTTGAAATACACGTCCAATGAATTCAAATGAAATGAAAGTCGCTAATTTCCATATCATAATTAACATACCATTAACATAGGCCTAATGCAATAATAATTATAAATCACAGAATCGTAAGCATCATTATCATCTAACATCTTCACGAGGAGAAAAAATTAGGTAATGAATATTCAAATTTTTAAGCAAATTCCCAAATTCCAAATTGAACGTGAACCCAAAATCTTCTAAGGACCGTATTCAAATAACTCATTTTACCTGCGTTCCTATTCAGTGTCATTTTGTAATGCGCTTGTTCTACAGAACATCACGACTCACTTTTGACCTGCCGTGACCCTCACGCAGTTGACCCCTGCCGAACTGTGACCTCCGCATTCCTCTCTCTTTCTCGTTCTCTCTTTGCTTGTTTGGTTGTTTGACCTTTTCGGTGGTTGCACTGAACGTTTGTCACATTTTGGTCAACATGTCATGCAAATGTGTGTGGTATTTGGCTTTTTGTTGTATGTGTAGCATCATGATATGTGCGTGGATGTTTGCGCACGCCCATGCTCAGCACGCACACACATACACACACGCGCATATATATATATATATATATATATATATATATATATATATATATATATATATATATATATATATATATATATATATATATATATATATATATATATATATATATATATATATATATATATATATATTATATATACTATATAACTGATATGAGTGCCGTTGTGTATATGAATATATTACATTATATATGATCATTTTCACTCAGAAAATTTGTCTTGTAACAGAGAAACCCAATTCAAAACCTATCTTTAATATCAAAAATGCTTATAGCTTTCTTCGTAAATTCTCTAATTTTAGCTCCGATTGACACGCTCTGTGTCTGACCTGTGACCTGGGATATGCGTCAGTTCTTTCAAAGCATGTCTTGTCCTAAAAGGTGTTCAGTGACCTTGAGGATCCTGGAGAAAGTTTAAAATAAATACATCCTTTTGATTCGATAGACTGGAGAACGATTTAGATTTCATTATTCCGTTTTCGTGAACATTTTTTTACATTTCTGATGCTGCCCACACGTTTTATCTCAGCGTTACCATGTTGCAGACAAAATGTGTTTTTGAATGGGAATGTACGTAGGTTTTGTATTTGAGCCACTTTACTGCGTTACTCTCTCTCTCTCTCGATATATATATATATATATATATATATATATATGAGCCACAATTTCTCTCTCTCTCTCTCAGATATATACATATATATATATATGTGTGTGTGTGTGTGTGTACAGTATGTTTGTATGCATACATATGTGTATGCGCTCGCATTTAACTGTGTTTATGTTCATTCAGTTATCTTGACTCACGAACTACGGCCAGTAATTGACTAGCATTCCAATATGGTCCCGCTTACCATAATTCAGGTGGCCTATGCCACGGGGCTAACCTGCATAGTCATGTTCCGTAATTGTTCCTAACAACGGTCCAGTGCCATATGATTTGTTTTGACCAAATGGCTAGCGGTACAGCAAGTAAAAAACCCTGTTGATAATATCGGAAGAGGAGGTGACTTATTAACCCTTCAGTGGGTTAATAAGTCTCCTTTGCCCTTTTCTCTCAACAGGCATGTTTAGGAATTCTCTCCCCACCTCTGTTCACCCTGACTTTTACAAACTTCTCCATCTCCTTTCTCTGTCTTTTTCCGCCACGTCTGGATTTCTGTAACTTTTTTCTTCTTACAAACTTTCTTTCTTCATAGGAGCCTTTAGTGGATTTACATTTCATTGGCTTTTTTCCTTTTGGGCAAATCAAATTAAATTTGCCATTTTCCTCTTCACGTGACAACAGACCAGGGACCACTGGTTTAAACCCCCCTTTAGCAAACGGCGCTAAAGAAATTCGTGCTGGTAAAACTGACAGATGCCGACATCTCTAAAGCAGAAATCAGATAATTTTGATTCCCTTAAATCATCTTGAGAAGAAAGTGGCTCATATTGTTTTATTACTTTCAACCACACGTGATCCAGCTTCCCAGTTGGTACATGACGGAGATGGAGCAGCTTTGCACGTGTAGGCACTAACGAGTCACCAAGAGCAGAGTGTTCAGTTGGGAGGAGAGTCAGGTTGCTGGGAGGAAATGCCTGAGCGTCTGGGAGAGTTGCAAGGAAAGTTTGTGTCTGGGAAACAAAAAAAAAAACAAACACATACACATACACACACACACACATATATATATACAGTATATATATTTTTTATGCATGTTTGTGTGTGTGTGTCTGTGTGTTGTATGTGTACCGTGAGATTAAGATAGCAGCTTAATCACTGTAATGACGATTATGGTAACTATTACAAACAGTGTTGAGTCTGGAAGTGGATAAAACTTTTCAAGTTGCAAAACTCACTTTACTTATGCTCTCTTCTCTCTCTCTCTCTCTCTCTCTCTCTCTCTCTCTCTCTCTCTCTCTCTCTCTCTCTCTCTCTCTCTCTCTCTTCTCTCTCTCTCTCTCTCTTGTACTTCTTGATTTCATTGACCACGGCATCCCCGATAACCCTCATTCTTAATTATCATATTCCACTAATCTCTGTTTACTTTCATATTCTTATTTATAAGGTTTGTTGATTTTCATCGAATGGACGGTGCCTTTCATTTATTTATATTTTCTTATTTTTTCCATTTTCCATCCGATTGCTCTTTGCTCTCAATCCCTCATTTTCATATATTTTTCTTTCTTTTTTTATATTTATATTTCATCCTTTCATTTTCTCTTTCGTTTGCTATCTAAGCACTCTACTTTCATTTTCGTATTTTTTTCTTATTTTCATCCATTCACTTTTTCATAATGTTTTTACTCCATTTTTCTTATTTTCATCCATTAACTTTTTCAGAATTTTTTTTTTCTCCATGTGTTCATTTTCCCACGTAATCATTGCTTTCATTCTCATACCTCCCATCGAATCTGACCAACCGTGGAGAGACCGAAAGACCAAGTGACCATTGAGAGACCAACAGACCATTCGTGCGCCCACACGAACGTGAGAAACACGAACGAACGAAAGGCAACTTGTTATCTCGGGAACAGTGACGCATGCAGAATTCTGCAGCAAACAATTCATTCCTTTTTATTCACTTGTGTTTTATTTTCTAATTTGTTTTTATTTTCATTTCTTTTAGTGCATGCGGTGACTTGTTCTTTGCCTTTAATTTATATGTATTTTTTGTCTCGTTTGGCGCATGCAACTGCAAGATTGGTGGGTGCGTGATTGCAGATGGGTTACGTTGCAGTTACTCTCATCACAGAATGGGAGAACAACATTCGTTGTTCGGTTGTTGGAGTTTGAGCCACGGGTTGGCGTTGTCCATTCGCAGTGCTTTGTTGTTGTTGTTGTTTAGGGTTGAAATATGGAATCCTGTTGCCCAACAGCAGCGTTGTTTTTAGGGTTGCAATACGGAATCCTATCGCCCAACAGCAGCGTTGTTTTTCATGCCGTAGTGGTGGTTCAATCCACAGGTTCGTTGTTCTCCTTCACCCATGCTGTTGTTGTTTGATATTGTTCGATAGGAAGGCGTTGTTTACGAGCAATATTGTTGTTGTTGGGATTCAACCTTGGAATCGAGCTACCCACCGGCAGTGTTGTTGTTTCCGTTGTTCCTGTAGATGATGTCACACTGTTGTTGCTATATGCTTAAAAGACTTTCCTTTGTTCATTTTTGGAAAATCTCGTTGCAGTTATAAGTTTTTAAAATGATCTTTTGGCACTTATTCATTATGTGACTAGTTTTTCATTTTATATATACGCTCATCTTTTTCATTTATTCATCAATATGGTCATTGTTCATTCATTCAGTATTATAAGTTTTAGTTTATTCATTATTAATGTCATTTCCTATTTGGTCAGTATAACTATCTTTTTTTTCTGTTCTGTCGAATTGTTAACTATAGTTATTACGCAAAATCTCTCTCTCTCTCTCTCTCTCTCTCTCTCTCTCTCTCTCTCTCTCTCTCTCTCTCTCTCTCTCTCTCTCTCTCTCTCTAGTTTATAATATATATAATATATGTACATATAGTTCATAAATATATATATATATATATATATATATATATATATATATATATATATATATATATATATATATATATATATACGTGTGTATGTATGTATGTATATTTAGTTATTTATTTATTTATTCTTGTCACCTGAGTACGTTCCTACCTGTTTGTGTACAATGCTCATTAACTCTGCATTTTAACACTTTCATCCCACTATTTATCAAATTAATTATGCATCCTTATTTATTTTCTTCATTTCATAACATCTTATTCACATCACGCTACCAGCAATATTGTTATCGCTATTAAACCAATGCCGTCAAAAACGAGACGGCAAGTCCCGTCGTTAGGGACGTCGCGTACTGTTGCGAAGCTCATACAATGGTGTCTTGTTTCTGCACACGTGTAAAGAGGTCTTTCGTGCGAGAGGCTTGCCCTGGGCTGGATGACGGCAATTCTGGAAGTGACGAGTATTCCCTGTAGACTGTCATTGCTACACACAGGGAAAAGATGGATACATGTGTTTTATCATATAGAAATTATTCATATTTTAGACACATTAATAGGGATCAAACCCCAAAGAACAAGAGTATATAGAATGGACTGGGTAGATATTAATGTTATCAGTATCATTGCTATAAACTGGAACAAATATGGCTGCACGAAGTGTTTTATGATACGGAGATTATGCATAATTTACGTATATAAAATATGGATAAAACCCATAAAAACAAGAATATATTGAAAGAAATGGCTACATCCTATTATTTATAAAAGCTTGTTGAATGAATATTAGTATCATAAAACTCCAAAATTCATCGCATGACGAAAGTTTATATACCGAGGAAATGCTATTTGCTTATTGGTTATTGTCTGTAATTAATCTAATTACCGCGGGGAATCGTTGTAATTATTTAATGACAGCAAACACGGCTCATTTTTTCGAAGCTCCAAGATGAAGAGAGAGAGAGAGAGAGAGAGAGAGAGAGAGAGAGAGAGAGAGAGAGAGAGAGCTTGCTGCGAGCCTTCGTGTACTGTAATTAAATCTCATAATTACTGTTGATTGTTTTTTGTGTGTACCTGGTGGGAGGCGCCTTCAGACGTGCTAATTTTAATAGGGTTCCTGGTGGATGGTCGTGTTCATGGCGTCGGGGTTTTCAGTAATAATTTTAATAGTAATGGTAGTATTAGTAGTATTTGTTGTTGTTGTAATAGTGATAGTGACGACACTTACTCTGCTGGATTCTGGGAACCCGCT
>NC_089781.1:91807987-91815487 GCF_040412425.1 Macrobrachium rosenbergii
ATGCAATGGTATTCATGCTTTCATCTCTCTCTCTCTCTCTCTCTCTCTCTCTCTCTCTCTCTCTCTCTCTCTCTCTAAATATCTAATATATATATATATATATATATATATATATATATATATATATATATATATATATATATATATATATATATATATATATATATATATATATATATATATATATATATATATATATAATATATAATATATATTATATAATATATATATATATATATATATATATATATATATATATATATATATATATATATATATATATATATATATATATGTTTGTGTGTATACAAAATTTCACGTTAATGTTATGAAACTCAAGAGTTAATTTCATTCCATTCTTAAAAGCTATACTAGGCAGTGAACTAGTGAAATTGTATGAAACATAAGCAACAAAACCTCACGCATAAAATGTGTGACTTAAGTCACTGTGCTCTGCTTTAAAACGACATTTAAACTGCCGCTGGATTTTCCACATGAGAAAATTGGTATCAACAAATATTCTCGTTAATTCTCTGGAGGGACTGTGGCTTTCGTGGAACTGGGCCAAAAGCGGAACGGAAATATTGCATTTTCACTCATTACTCTTATGTGTGTCAGAAGTCTTTTGGTTCTCATTACGTTTATACTTAACCGGAAGCTACAAGCTGGTGGTCAAGAGTTCCGTTTTAGCTTTCTGTAAAAGAAAAGTATTTGTGCCGACTTTGTCTGTACTTCCGCACTTTATCCTGTCCGCACTATTTTCTGTCTGCACTTTTTCTGTCCGCCCTCAGATCTTAAAAACTACTGAGGCCGGAGGGCTGCAAATTGGTATGTTGATCATCCACCCTCCAATCATCAACCATACCAAATTGCAGCCCTCTAGCCTCAGTAGTTTTTATTTTATTTAAGGTTAAAGTTAGCCACAATCGTGCTTGTGGCAACAATAGAGGATAGGCCACCACCAGGCCTTGGTTAAAGTTTCATGGGCCGCGGCTCATACAGCATTATACCGAGACCACCGAAAGGTAGATCTGTTTTCGGTGGCCTCGATTATACGTTGTAGCGGCTATACAGAAAACTCGATTGTGCCAAAGAAACTTCGACGCATTTTTTACTTGTGTTTACTTGTTTATGTTTTGTGATCTGTCACGTCCAAGGAAGGTTTTGAACAAAAAATTTAATGAAAAGTTTTCGTTTAACCTTGTTCTATTTTCTTATAGGGGTGAACTTTCTGGTGAAGAATATTTGATGAATTTTTTGGAGACATAATTAATTGTTTTCCAACACTTTTGATGTCGGTTTATTGAAATTACACAAACCACGAAACTACGGTAAGAATGTCAACGGTTTATTCGTGAATTATGAATGTTTGATATGACTAGTCATTAAAACATGTAATGTATATTGTGTGAGCTATTAATAATAATAATAATAATAATAATAATAATAATAATAATAATAATAATAACAGACTTTGTTTCAGTAACCATGCCCACATACTCATAATTCGTGGTGACTGACATAGCAAGGGAAAATAATAATAATAATAATAATAATAATAATAATACTATTAA
Source organism: Macrobrachium rosenbergii (assembly GCF_040412425.1). Taxonomy (NCBI): domain Eukaryota; kingdom Metazoa; phylum Arthropoda; class Malacostraca; order Decapoda; family Palaemonidae; genus Macrobrachium; species Macrobrachium rosenbergii. Next base: position 91,809,562 of record NC_089781.1, read on the forward strand.
TTATTATTATTATTATTATTATTATTATTATTATTATTATTATTATTATTATTATATAAATTTGTTTCAGCAACCTCACCCAAATCTCATACATTCGTGGCGACTCATATGTTTGTGATGACAGATGTAAGTAACAATCAAACAAAATATACTTACATCCGCGATGGCTGGAAAACAGTAATTTTATTATTTTGTGACTAATCTTCTTTTATTCTTTTATGAGAAAATAAGTCATAAAATAATATAAAAAAGAAATTTTAGAGTTTAAAATCTACTCATGGTAGTTCAGACGGTTCGCTAAGGTCGTAAAATCCACTTTTCTAGATTTCTTGGTCAACCCGAAGGGAGGAGTTTTAGAAATCTCGCGTTTTATTTAAAACACAGAGAATTCATTAAGTCCGTCGATAATTGAACAAGGAAATAACTAGTTACATCAGTGTCATGGTTTCTCTTCTCTCTCTCTCTCTCTCTCTCTCTCTCTCTCTCTCTCTCTCTCTCTCTCTCTCTCTCTCATGTTCTTACCGCATAGAAAGAGAGATAGAGGGAAAGTAAAATTCAGATCCATACATGAATATATAATTAACCTAGGGCCATAAAGACTCTCTCTCTCTCTCTCTCTCTCTCTCTCATATATATGAATAAGAAAGAGGGAAAATGTGAGTCCAGCTATACGGGTATAATTATCCACAATCCTAATTAAATACTCTCTCTCTCTCTCTCTCTCTCTCTCTCTCTCTCTCTCTCTCTCTCTCTCTCTCTGAAGGAGAGAGAAAAGAAATGTGGATACACTATCCTGGCAGAATCATTGTAAATGAATTTCTCTCTCTCTCTCTCTCTCTCTCTCTCTCTCTCTCTCTCTCTCTCTCTCTCTCTCTCTCTCTCTCTCTCTCTCTCTCTCTCCCTGAAGGAGAGAGAAAAGATATGTAAATACACTGTACTGGTAAAACTATCCACAAATCTAGATGAATTCTCTCTCTCTCTCTCTCTCTCTCTCTCTCTCTCTCTCTCTCTCTATAAACTAACCACAAATCTAGATGAATTCTCTCTCTCTCTCTCTCTCTCTCTCTCTCTCTCTCTCTCTCTCTCTCTCTCTCTCTCTCTATAAATGTAAATACACTATGCTGGTATAACTATCCACAAATCTAGATGAATTCTCTCTCTCTCTCTCTCTCTCTCTCTCTCTCTCTCTCTCTCTCTCTCTCTCTCTCTCTCTCTCTCTCTCTCTCTCTATAAATGTAAATACACTATGCTGGTATAACTATCCACAAATCTAAATGAATTCTCTCTCTCTCTCTCTCTCTCTCTCTCTCTCTCTCTGACAGCTCCCCCTTCCTCCACCTGGCATACAACTCAGCCACTAACCACCCACAAACACTTCCCTGACCTGAATATCTCCCTGGCGTCACTCCCTCGCAGCTGCTGTTCCTTCGGGCTCTGGAAGAAGGAGAGTTCCTCCTGCTCTGGCGAGTCTTCTTTGGCCGTAGGAGGTGTGGGTGGTTTCATCCTCCCCCGCCCCCTGACACCCCACCCCAATCCTTTTCTTTTTGACTGTGGGCTTTTCGTACGGTGCGTTTTATTTGTGTTAATAATATTCTCAGTTTCCTCATTTAATTTCTGCGTTGTGTTTTATAATGTTATTAATATTCCTATTTTTTGGTGTAAGTTCTTGCGTATTTGTTTTTTATAATGTTTATAGTTATCCCATTTTTTTAGTTCTTTACTCTGGTGTATTTTATATAATAATAATAATAATAATAATAATAATAATAATAATAATAATAATAATAATAATAATAATAATTATTATTATTATTATTATTGCTGTTCTTATTGTTGTTATTGTGATAAAGTATCAATAACAACTAAAGCATGCGCAGAATCATTAGTGCTACTGGGAGTAGTTAAGTTAAGTATATCAGTAGAGCCTAATAATGATATATAAATGTTATCACTGAAAGTGACAGCAATATTTGTAGTAACAGTTACAAAACCATTATTTGGTGATATTTACTAAACTAATTTTTATCAGTGATATCCACTCATCCTGCCATAATGGTTCATGAACGTCATATGTTACCGCAATCAACGTCATTTTAGTTTTCTGAAAAGAAAACTATTGTGCCGGCTTTGTCTGTCCGTCCGCACTTTTCTGTCCGCCCTCAGATCTCAAAAACTACTTAGGCTAGAGGGCTGCAAATTGGTATGTTGATGAGCCACCCTCCAGTCAACAAACATAACAAACTGCAGCCCTCTAGCCTTAGTAGTTTTTATTTTATTAAAGATTAAAGTTAGCCTTAATCGTGCTTTTGGCAACGATATAGGCCAGGCCACCACCGGGCCGTGGTTAAAGTTTCATGGGCCGCGGCTCATACAGCAATATACCGAGACCACCAAAAGATAGATCTATTTTCGGTGGCCTTGATTATACGATGTACAGAAAGGTCGATTGCGGCGAAGAAACATAGGCGCAATTTTCACTTGTTTTTCTTCATAAAAACGATTTTTTGTCATTTTTCCATCTCAGACTTCCTCTAGAACACCAAGAAATCCTTACCAAAATTCTCAAGATTTTTTTTATGTCATTACTCACTGCCGTTGAAAGACAAAGACATAATGGCTGCTCTTCTTTTTGTTGTTAATGTGATTTATCTGTCATTGTTTTGGCGCGTTGTCAAGGAAAATAAATTGCGTTTTGTCTTCGGGAGAATAACAGGAAAATGGTTGTAGGTTATACTCTTAACAGGCAATTAGGTTGTACTTATAACAGACAATGAGTTCGTTTTGGGTACCCATACAAGTATAGTACATGATGAATGATACTGCTTAATCTATGCTATTTTGTCTCGTAAATAGAACTCTTCTCTCTCTCTCTCTCTCTCTCTCTCTCTCTCTCTCTCTCTCTCTCTCTCTCTCTCTCTCTCTCTCTCTGAAAGAGAATTCTGAAAGTATCGTACAGAAGTGTACTTGGTTAAAATTAAAGCTCTCTCTCTCTCTCTCTCTCTCTCTCTCTCTCTCTCTCTCTCTCTCTCTCTCTCTCTCTCGTATGGGTCTATTTTCCTTCGAGTGAAACTCGAAGAAGTGAAACTGGAGTAGTTATTGTGTTTTGTGGTCTTGTATTCAGCTGTACTTTTTCCCTATAATTAATGAATTTTCATTTACCAGAGGAACAAAGGAGAAACCCCAGAATTTGGAGAAATTAATTAAGTGGTTAATAGTTTAAAGGTAGTTATTGCTAGTTATCCTCCCCGGTACTATCTGCTGCTAGACAGTATTAACAGTACTGAGATAGCAACCTGTTCTTAAATAGATATTCACTTTATATTTGTACTTATAAAAGTAAAATGATTCTGATGTATTAAACTCTCTAAATTTCAAACTTTTTTTATATCATATTGTAATGTTTACCTTTTTGTGACTTTAACCTTTCTCTGTTTCTGTTAATTAAATCCTCTCTCTCTCTCTCTCTCTCTCTCTCTCTCTCTCTCTCTCTCTCTCTCTCTCTCTCTCTCTCTCTCTCTCTCTCTCTCATGTTTGTTCTGGTCTTGTTGTGCCCTGTTGTTACCACAAAATAAACCGGATTTCTTCTCGCTTGTGCCTTAAACAGCCATTTAGAGTTGTCTAGAATCAAGAGCCTAATTGTTTCCTATTTTCTCTTTTGCAGATCCTACCAGAAAATGTCTCCCCACGTTCTGAATTGAAGGCTTGGTTGTCTTCACGCCCATGAATTCACAGTAGGCGCCCACATCCTAAAGAACACCCACACCACTCTACGTGATCCGTAGCCGGATGCGCGGGTGGAAGAAGTGGCTCAGAAATCGTTGAAAATAACGATTCTCGTTATGAGTCGGAATCCACTTTCCCCCGAATGAAAACAGTGTTGTTTGGTGTCTCTTCCAGTAATGCTTCTCCGCGGTTGGACTCGCAGGAGAGTTTCGCGAGGGATGGACTAAGAATTCGAGACGGAGACAGATACGTGAAGCCAATCTTTAACATTCTAATTCTAAAAACAGAAAATTAGAAAAGATGCTCGTCACTCCTACCGACGAAATCTGAAGCTTCACCCGAACCCAGCGAAGCTTCAGGTAGGATGAAAACGAGAGACAATACTTGTGTGGTGTACATCCGGGTCCTCCGTGTCAAACTTCCACCCAAAGGAATGAGGTAGACACGCGGAGAAAAACCAGAAAGGGAAGAAATATTTCTACCGATTCTCCGTATTAAAATCTCTTCCGGAGAGAGAGATAAGACAAATAAGAAGAAGAGAGATTAAAAAGATAATGATAAGAAGCATGTTGCTGTTACTGTTATTGCTCATGTGGGCCACTGACGGACTGGGAGACGAAAAGTTGGAGGTCACCGCTGCCTCAGTGACCCGCCACTATCAGGGAGACATTTACAAGGTTAAAGGTAAGTGACCCATTTTTATTTTTTATTTTTTTATTTTTTTTAAAGATGACACATCTATTATTCATTTTCATATTTTTTAAGGTGACACGTCCTAGAATTTATTTTCATATTTTTTTAAGGTGACACATCTTAGTATTTATTTTCATTTTTTTTAAGGTGACACATCTAGTATTTATTTTTATATTTTTTAAAAGGTGACACATCTAGTATTTATTTTCATTTTTTTAAAGATGACACATCTAGTATTTATTTTCATATTTTTTAAAGGTGGCACATCTTAGTATTTATTTTCATTTTTTTTTAAAGGGGACACAGCTTAGAATTTATTTTCATATTTTTTAAGGTGGCCCATCTTAGTATTTATTTTAATTCTTTCAAAAGTGACACATCTTAGAATTTATTTTCATTTTTTTTAAGGTGACCCATCTAAGTATTTCTTTTAATTTTTAAAGGTGACACATCTAATATTTATTTTCTTATTTCTTTATTCTTCTGTTTTTATTTTATTTTTTTCTATATCAAATTATACAGTTCCATTCATTTACTTAATATTTTACAGAATTTAACATCGTTTATTCATAGGCCATTGATATATCTATGGCTGCATAAGCTTCCATATAGTTCATGCTTATCTCATCGTTAATATTTTTTAATATTTTTTCGTCACACCTCATTTCATGAGTTGATATTTTTCTGTCATGTCACTCGCGACCTTCAATAATTAAGCGTTTTGACGACTTTCAAGGCAAACCGGCGCAAATGTGCTTTGAAACGCTTAGCAACCTGGAATAGAGGCTAGAAACGTATCTCATGCATTTCAATTGAATATATTAAAACGCTAAAACTTTTATTGCAACGTTTGCAGTACGTAAGTCTTATTCAACTTCTGACTAAATCACAACTTTGCATCACAGAAGAAAGCCTGATAGGTTAAAGTTATCCCTCCCCCTTCCATTCCTCTTCCCTCTCTCTCTCTCTCTCTCTCTCTCTCTCTCTCTCTCTCTCTCTCTCTCTCTCTCTAAGTTCTTTATTTTCTTCTCTGACTGAATAATATCTTTGCATCACAGGAAAAAACCTGAAAGAGTAAATTTCTCCCCCCCTTCTCTCTCTCTCTCTCTCTCTCTCTCTCTCTCTCTCTCTCTCTCTCTCTCTCTCTCTCTCACAGATACACACACACACCCGTGTCTTCAAGTTCTTTATTTTCTTCTCTGACTAAATAATATCTTTGCATCACAGAAGAAAGCCTGAAAGAGTAAATACCCGCCCTCCCCCCGCTCTCTCTCTCTCTCTCTCTCTCTCTCTCTCTCTCTCTCTCTCTCTCTCTCTCTCTCTCTCTCTCTCTCTCATCGTTGGTCACCCCGAGTCCGACTTCGTGACTTAGAGACTGACCGCCAGTGAAAGACGCCTTTTCCGAACGCTTGGTGGTAGATTCCCAAAGTTACTTTGCTCACGTAACGTTACCTCTCATAACAGAACAGTTTTTAACAGCACTGGCGGCCTCTTGTGGAAATATGATAGG
>NC_089781.1:91820487-91850487 GCF_040412425.1 Macrobrachium rosenbergii
AATCAAACATAACATCACAAATGACCCTCTGACAACAAAGAAAACAACGAACATTAACATGCGTGTTCCTTCTGCAGGAATGATCACGCCTTATCAAACATCTTTTAACAGGCGTAATCTTTGTTCTGCAAAGGAGGTGATTTGCATTACGTGAACAACTGTTATCAAGTAATGTTATTGCGTAAGGTCAGTGCGAAGATAGCGCCGAGCGTCAGGGGTTTCTGTTTGATATGTGGAGTTTAATCGTGCGTAAATTACGTAAATGTAAATGTCACCGGAGGAAGTGATGAAAATATTGTAAATTTGTTTATTTATACGTATACATTTGTACACTGAATGAATGTATTTGCCAGATTCCTCTGTTAAATAACACTAAGATGAAGATGAAATAATGACTTTGGGCGATTTCCATTCATACATGTATAATATACATGATAGAAATAATATATAATATACATTTTTCATCTATGCATATTTATTATATATAATATAAATATGTAATATACAATTTTCACTTATACATATATATTATGCATGATATAAATATGTAATATAAATTTTTCTTTTATACATATGTATTATACATAGTAATAATATATAATATACATTTTTCATTTATACATATATATAATTAGAACAATAATTTTTTGCACAATACTAGATCAAAGAACCACTAGAAATCAAATTTGAAAAAAGAAGTGTATTCAATAATCGTTATTTATGTTATATTCATGGATAAGTTCAGATTTCTTATCTGTCCAAAGTTTTCCCGTTATACTCATCATCGATCTTAACAACGTCTATTTTATTCCAATATTGATTCCTCCTATTTACGGCACACGCTAATCCGAATGACATATTCCCTCGTCACTGATTTTAATTTATGTCTGTTAATCCTCGCTAATAGGCTATGTAAATAATGACAGTTTTGAAAAAATGTACGAATTTAGGCAGTGTATTTATATGCAGTATGCATTTGCATATATTTGCACACACACCCACACACGTACATGCATACATACATTTCATATATATATATATATATATATATATATATATATATATATATATATATATATATATATATATTTAGTTGTATTCTTCTCAATCACGAAGATAAAATATTGATGCACTTCCACAATGAAGATGAAGGAGAAACCAGAGGAAAGGAAATAGAGTTCTTAATTTTTTCCCAACAGTTTCGTCCTCCATCAGGCCTCTTCAGGGAACTTTATTGACTAGTCAGTTTAAGAAAAACATATACCGGACATGTGTTTACATTTGGCTTCAAAACTTACATAAAACAAACAACCACAAATGGTTAACGGTGCTTACAACTGTTACAGGATAAAATAAAATATAAATTGTCTAGTACATAGTTCGTCAATAGAAAAGGTTAACAGTCTAATGAGGCTAAACAGGTAATTAAGTGAATACCTAAGTCAATATATTACATAATTTGTACTGGTTTTTCATGATATGTAGAAATAGCGGGTCTGTCCTGAATAAGCCTATACTGCCATTGAAGTTATTGTTTTCAGTATATTGAATACATGCTGTTTCTGTTAGATTTCTTTCTATAAAATTATTGTTTCTGAACAGGATTCTTGCTTGAGACCACTGAATTGGATAAAAACACTCTCTAGCATGTTTACTAATGGCGCTGTTTCTTTGATCAGTAGCAATACTATATTTATGCTGTGCAATTCGTTTTCTCAACAGTTTTTGCTGATTGTCCAATATAAAATTTATTGCAACCACAAGGAATTTTGTATACTACTCCGTTGTCGTATATAGGGCTGTTTCTTATCAAAGTTCTGCCAATGGTATTGCGGTAGGAAAACACAACAGTCACATTTAATAATTTAAGTGGGTGGATAATATGATCGAAGGCTGGCATGTATGGCAAACACAGTATATTCCTATTAAAATTCCTATTTCCCTTAGTGGAATAAAATGATTTTTAGCTAGTGAGAAACACTCATCTATATCCTGTAAGGTAAAATTGCTTAAGACCTAATCCATATATATAGTCTATCTCGTCGTCAAAGATAATACACTTGAATGAAGGTTAGTACCTTCGATCCAATTTACTGTTGAGAAGGAAGAAAATAAAGTATAGCTTTCTTGGATGTTAAAGTCATTAGAAATAACAATACTTTAAAGTTTAAAGTACACCGAAAAGATAGCAACAACAATCTGATTATCAATGCGAGATCTTTCCACAGTAAACAAGTAAAACAGTCAGGTATAAGATCTATGTTTTTTAGAGCTCTTCATCTAGTCAGCCCTGAATTCTTTGATGACGAGATAGACTATATATATGGATTAGGTCTTAAGCACAATTTTACCTTACAGGATATAGATGAGTGTTTCTCGCTAGCCAAAAAATCATTTTATTCCACTAAGGGAAATAGGAATTTTAATAGGAATATACTGTGTTTGCCATACATGCCAGCCTTCGATCATATTATCCACCCACTTAAATTATTAAATGTGACTGTTGTGTTTTCCTACCGCAATACCATTGGCAGAACTTTGATAAGAAACAGCCCTAAATACGACAACGGGTAGTATACAAAATTCCTTGTGGTTGCAATAAATTTTATATTGGACAATCAGCAAAAACTGTTGAGAAACGAATTGCACAGCATAAGTATAGTATTGCTACTGATCAAAGAAACAGCGCCATTAGTAAACATGCTAGAGAGTGTTTTTATCCAATTCAGTGGTCTCAAGCAAGAATCCTGTTCAGAAACAATAATTTTATAGAAAGAAATCTAACAGAAACAGCATGTATTCAATATACTGAAAACAATAACTTCAATGGCAGTATAGGCTTATTCAGGACAGACCCGCTATTTCTACATATCATGAAAAACCAGTACAAATTATGTAATATATTGACTTAGGTATTCACTTAATTACCTGTTTAGCCTCATTTAACCTTTTCTATTGGACGAACTATGTACTAGACAATTTATATTTTATTTTATCCTGTAACAGTTGTAAGCATCGTTAACCATTTGTGGTTGTTTGTTTTATGTAAGTTTTGAAGCCAAATGTAAACACATGTCCGGTATATGTTTTTCTTAAACTGACTAGTCAATAAAGTTCCCCGGAAGAGGCCTGATGGAGGACGAAACTGTTGGGACAAATTAAGAACTCTATTTCCTTTTCCTCTGGTTTCTCCTTCATCTTCATTGTGGAGTGCATCGTAATATATATATATATATATATATATATATATATATATATATATATATATATATATATATATATATATATATATATATATATATACTATATATATATATATATAGTATATATATACACATACATATATATATATACATATATATAATTACCTCACTTGATGTCCGTGTGGTTTAATACGCGTCACTGTAGTCCTGAGTTCTTGGCTTCCGGGGTTCGAGCCCACGAGACGACGAACTTATTATCAACTGAAAAAGTAATATATGAAAATATATTATTTCCGAGGTAGAGAGAATTGGATATTAAAGGACATTTCTAGCTCAATATATATATATATATATATATATATATATATATATATATATATATATATATATATATATATATATATATATATATATATATAAATTCTTATCCCTTTAAAGTGTCTCTCTTCTCATAATTTCCATACATCTCGACCCGGTGCCGGAAAAGAGTTGAATTTACAAGAGTTTATGGCGCTGGTCCAAGTGCAAAGAAACATTCGGCTGCGACCCGATGCGTTCACGAAGGTATTCCATGGAGGGAGAAAGCGTTGCCTCATGAGCGTTCCACCGATATAAAATAACCATGACATTCACGAACGCATTCTGCGGGTTGCTTAGTTGGCTCAGAAACGTTTAGAGAATATATGGTATTTTTTTACGTTCGAGAATGAATTCTGCGAACCGCATGTTTAGTTAGTTCGCGAACTCACCATTCATGAACGCACTCCAAGAAAGACATCTTCACCTCACGAACGCGCCAGATACTATATGGCATTCGCTGCGTTCATCAGCGTCATCCAGCTGCGATCATGGTTACCGCATGAACGATCCGGCGGTATGGCGCGTTCTTTATTGCTTGCCTTAAAAAGCAATTCATTGCCTTGAAAAGCAATTCATTTCGTTTATTGCTCTTTCCCGGAAGCTTGAAATGGTCGGATAAGTTTCGGGAGGAGAAAGGAAGCAGATTCAGCGAGTGGAAATAGTTGGAATGTTGTTTTGAAAACATTTTACGTGAGTTGTTGATATTTGTCGTGGTCATTTAACTGTTCTGATTTTATCTCTTTGTTTGTCCGTTCGTTCTTTGTAATTAGACTTTTCCGTTTGATTTTTAGTTTTCTGTAAAAGGAAACTATTGTCCCGGCTTTGACTGTCCGTCCGCACATTTTCTGTCCGCCCTCAAATCTTAAAAACTACTGAGGCTAGAGGGCTGTAAATTGATATGTTGGGCTTCCACCCTCCAATCATCAAACATACCAAATTGCAGCCCTCTAGCCTCACTAGTTTTTATTTTATTTAAGGTCAAAGTTAGCCATAATCGTACTTCTGGCAACGATATAGGGTAGGCCACCACCGTGCCGTGGTTAAAGTTTCACGGGCCGCGGCTCATACTTCATTATACCGAGACCACCGAAAGATAGATCTATTTTCGGTGGCCTTGATTATACATTGTAGAGGCTGTAGAGAAAGTTTCTCCTGCGTAATTTCTACTTCTTTACACTTTGAATGCATATATTGGTTCTGTTATTGTTTTGTGATTTTTAGAATAACACATGAGCTGCGTTTAATCTGATGAGCTATTTTTATTCAGCGCATATTATAATATTCATCTATTCGTATATTTTTTTATCAGTTTGTTATTTACTCCAACATTCATGTTTTCAGAAAAAGGCGAAAAGTTGAGTCTAAACGACTTTTTTCCTTATGTTCAGAGGCCTATGAGACGATAACCCTGATCTCTTACCTAGCCTAGGGTAGAATAATGTAATGCACAGGAAAACGAAAGCTATAAGAGAATCCCAATGCCTAGCAATAGAAGCGAATATGGTTGGTTTATCTAAATTAAGTCAGCCTTATGTTAGGACCGTCTCTTGCCCAATGGCGCCCCGTAATTGCCGGTTAGGTGTTGAAATTAATGAAACCCCGGTGTGGACCTCTGGACTCCTGGTTTGGTTGATATAGGTTAAGTGCTTTCTATAATGGCAGACCTTAAGAAGCACTGAAGTGAAAAAGGCGCTTAGTATCAGTTAAGTTATATCTTAGTTTAACCAGACCACTGAGCTGATTAACAGCTCTCCTAGGGCTGGCCCGAAGGATTAGACTTATTTTACGTGGCTAAGGACCTATGGGACCTACAGCTTATTCTGGAATCCGAACCACATTATGACGAGAAAAGAATTTCTATCACCAGAAATAAATTCCTCTAATTCTTTATTGGCCGGTCGGAGAGTCGGACGCTGGGCCAACAGCGTGCTAGCCGAGAGCTCTACCCACCCCTCCAATGAAGAACTGACGCTTAGTATAGACCTCAGGACTCGGCCCAGCCTCAAGAAATGATAATGGGACTGGGGCTGCAAAACAGAGAACTGTATTTCTATGTAACAGTCACGAATAAAGGTGTTTTATAAATGTAATAAAACTGTGTCGCCAAAATAAAGCCATTTTAAAAGTTTAGGTATATTTTCTGCTCTCGTAAAGAAACTAGTAGCAAAGCAAAGAATACAGCTAGAGTTTGAACTACAAATTTGTCTTTGATTTGAATTTAGTTGTAAGAATTTTTTTTTTTAAGTTGAGAAATACGCCGTAATTACGATGTGCAACATTTATAGGACAGGCAATCATCCTTGTTTTGTCAATTCCTCTTTATCATCTGCCGCTCGCCACGACACTTCTTTTTCTTCTAATGCCCCTTATTCATCGCCTTCCCTCTTTACTCTTTAACTGCTACTACTTCTTCTTCTTCTTCTTTTTATTCTCCTATTGCCGCTTCTTCATTGTTCTTTACCTGCTACTTCTTATTCTTCTTATTCTTCTCCTCTTACTAGTTGTTCGTTGCCTCTTTACATTCTTTAACTGCTACTTCTTCTTCTTCTCCTTCTTCTTCTTCTTCTTCTTCTTCTTCTTCTTCTTATTATTATTATTATTATTATTATTATTATTATTATTATTATTATTATTATTATTATCCTATTGCCGCTTCTTCGATGTCCATCTTCTTCAAATTCATTACCTGCTACTTCTTATTCTTCTCTGGAACGTTCATTTTCGAAAAGTTTTTAAATTGATTTTATATTCCTATTCGAGACAATTCCTTCTATTCTCCTGTTGTCGCTTCATTGTCTATCTTCTGTACATTGCCCAACTACCTATTCCTCTTATTCCCCTCTGGAACGTACTTCTTATTCTTCTCTGGAATGTTCATTTTCGAATAGCTCCTTGTTTTGTGAATTCCACGCGATTCCTCCTATTCTTCTGTTGCCGCTTCTGCAGTGTCTATCTTCTTAACATTCTTTAACTGCTTCTTATTCTTCTTATTCTTCTGTGGAACGTTCATTTCTTTCCCTCAGTTCTTCTTCCTCTTCTCTCTTCGGGCGAGACGGACGACTGGGCTTCCGGCTCGGCTTTTGTGTACAACCTTGTTTTCGTTCGCGTTATCCTCCGTTAATCACGACCCCCTCCCCCGTCCCCCGTCTCTCTCTCTCTCTCTCTCTCTCTCTCTCTCTCTCTCTCTCTCTTTCTCCTGTTCACGGACCGGTATGGGAGGGAGATGGTGATATTTGGGGGTTGGGGGGGGAGTAAAGGTAGCAGGTGTAAATTGGTGGTGATGAGTGGTAATGATCCGGTTAATTTTCCCTATTTCTTGGAGAGTTTCGTTTGAATGCATTTCTTCTGTAGAGATGTGAACCTTGTGATTACATATGTAAATAAAATATATATATATATATATATATATATATATATATATATATATATATATACATATATACATATATACATACATATATACACATGTATACGTATATATGTATATCCGTATATATTATAGATTACACACAAACACACACACACATAATAATATATATATATATATATATATATATATATATATATATATATATATATATATATATATATATATATATATATATATATATATATATATAAGGTTCAACATTCTCTTGAATTTGCTCCGCATAGGAGATCTTCGTTCCCCCGTCATGATCCTATTGTGTTTTAAAATTTCGATGTCACGCCCTTGGAGCTGTCGATGGTATTCAACAATAACTATAAAATGAACAGTACCAATCAACTCACAACACTATGCAAGTAATATAGTGATAATGATGATAACGAGTTGAAAAACATGATGATAAATACAATAAAGGAAACGATTGATAAATCCCTTTGAAGACTTTCATAGTGATGACATTTTAACTCTGATTGATGACGACCAACGTCATCAGAGTAATGGAAAATAATAATCCAAGGAGTGGCCATTAACGAGAAACGAGGGACTGAGAAGGAGAAAATGAGAGAATGATTACCTCAAGGAAGGTGACATTTTTCCTCCCAAAAATACTTTGTGGAGGGAAGTAAACGAGCAGGGAATAAAAGCCAATAAGAATAAAAAATATTCGTAGACGAAATTGGAAGGATATGCTAAAAGTTTTAATCAGAAGTTTATGGTACTCTTAAAAGAAATTGGAATAAAGTATTTAAAATCTGAAACAGAAATTTACAGTACTCTTGGATGACAATGGAAGAATGTACTTAAAATTTTGAACAGAAATTTATTTAGGAGAACCGATAATTGAAAAAGAACAAATTTCAAATTATGTAGTTGGTAAAAATGGCTCTTTCTTCCTAATAGTCTGATGGAAGGAAACTGACAGATGTGAAATAAAGAGAAATGAAGAATAGATTGGTTAGGATAATGAAAAACACAGAATAATTTAAGAATGTTTGAAGTAGCACAATTATAAGATTATAGAGTTCCTCTATACGAGATAATTGAATCTAAGAACCACATTAGACTAACAGCTAATCATGCTATTACTGTTGTATATGCCCCATAGATATGTAAATTAATAAATAGCAGTACAAAATGGCAGTTAATCCAGGAATAGTCCCTTTCGTGCTTAAAGAGTAGAAGGAAAACAAATACAGTCCTTACTGAGGAAGACTTAATGACAGGTTTGCCATAATAGCTTCAGCCTCAAAAGGAGTATCGCCATTTAGGAAGAGGATGTGCCGAGAGAAGGAACATGGCAAAACGTTTTTGGTCGTGATCTGGCAACAGTGACAGAGTAGACCCATTAAGACGACCGAAAGGGGAGCATCCCAGAGTGTTTCGGGTCATGATCTGGCAACACTGGCACGCGGGATGTTGCCATGGAAACCAAGACCTTCCACGGCTATGCTTGCAGGAAATGAGGAGCGTGTTTGCCTAAATGGTCTGGAGATGGAAGGTTAATTGCTTGATTGCCATCGTAGCCAAGGAGGATTAATTGCTCACGAGCTCTGGTGGTGGTGACCTGGTTCGGTACCTTTTTAACCCAGTTGTGTGCCCTAGGTCTCTCTCTCTCTCTCTCTCTCTCTCTCTCTCTCTCTCTCTCTCTCTCTCTCTCTCTCTCTCTCCCTTTTAGCAGTATGGCCACGTTTGCCTATATAAGAGTAATCATTATCATTTGTTCTGTTGCTTCTCTGTTTAACTCGGTTGTGTCCTAGTCTCTCTCTCTCTCTCTCTCTCTCTCTCTCTCTCTCTCTCTCTCTCTCTCTCTCTCTCTCTCTTAGCAATATGGCCACGTTTGTCTATATAAGAGGAATCATTATCATTTGTTCTGTTGCTTCTCTGTTTAACCCGGTTGTGTGTCCTAGTCTCTCTCTCTCTCTCTCTCTCTCTCTCTCTCTCTCTCTCTCTCTCTCTCTCTCTTTTAACACCTATGGCTACGTTTGCCTATATAAGAAGTATCGTTATCATTTGTGATGTTGCTTCTCGTGTTCGATAAACAAATCGAGGTTCCTTAAAATTCCCTTAAAAAAAATACAAGAAATGCCACCGTTGTCATTTAAATATCCAGTTTACCTGACCCCTAACTTCTTCTTTTTTTTTTATCATCCATCCAAACATGTTGACGAAGGACTTCCTTTAACGTACTGGTGTAATTACTCCATCTTTTTAGTGACCTTGCAGAACAATACACTCATATTTAGATATCCGTTATTGCTAAGTTATGCAACAAACTTTTGTAGGGTGGTATTAATGGCAGTGGGTCATAACGACATTTCCTTATTCTCTTTCCTTCCTTTCGACGAGGAACAATTTTGGCTTTATCACCATCCACGCCGAACTAAAATCGAATACCAGCCCCAAGGCGACGTCTGAGTTGGCTGGGCGGATCCCAGAGGCCCACATCAAGCCTCTTATCCCCTTCAACACGCTACCACAAAGCCCGGCTTACTGTAAACCAAAAAACCAACACCAAAACGTATAAAAGAAAGTTTGACATTAGAGTTAATACCCCTGTATTGAAAACCAATCGAAACTGGAACTGACATCATCCCTAGGAGATTGGTGTGAGCGGCAATTATAGGTTGCGTAGAGGCCACCCAAAAGCCAATAATGTAAAGAACGACGGAGACGTAGCTTGCGTAAGCATAAGGTCAATACCATATGGTCAATAGCACTTTGATATTACGCTGACAGTAGCATATGCTCCTGACTACTGTATAAGCTTCTTTATCAAAAGCGATTACTTCCTGAGTCAGGCTATTTTCCTTTGTTTTCTAGGGAGTATGGAGCTGGGGTGTCCCTACGCAGGTCGAGTCGTCACCTGGAATCCTGGAATGATTTTATTTTTGTGGTCTTTGTCTCAGAATCTGTGTTCAATGTGGTATGATTCCAGGTCACATGTCCATTGTCTTGTTATTTAAAAACGCTCATTTGGATCCTGGAATCCTGGAATGATTTTATTTTTGTGGTTTTTGTCTCAGAATCTGTGTTCAATGTGGTATGATTCCAGGTCATGTGTCAATTGTCTTGTTATTTAAAAAAGCTCATTTGGATCCTGGAATCCTGGAATGATTTGATTTTTGTGGTCTTTTGTCTCAGAATCTGTGTTCAGTGTGGTATGACATCAGGTCACATGTCCATTGTCTTGTTATTTAAAAACGCTCATTTGGATCCTGGAATCCTGGAATGATATTATTTTTGTGGTCTTTGTCTCAGAATCTGTGTTCAGTGTGTTATGACTTCAGGTCATATGTCAGTTGTCTTGTTTTTTAAAAACGCTCATTTGGATCCTGGAATCCTGGAATCCTGGAATGATTTTATTTTTGTGGTCTTTGTCTCAGAATCTGTGTTCAGTGTGTTAAGACTTCAGGTCATATGTCAGTTGTCTTGTTATTTAAAAAAGCTGTCACAATCATTTGGAACAGCATAGAAAAGACCATGCGTTCGTAAGACAAGCTTCTACAGAAGCAATAAAAGTTAAAATAACAAACAATTGAACGTCAACAAAATAGATGAATAATTAACAACTGAAATATAAATATAAGAGAAATAAGGTCAAGGAAATATTTTTTTCAATTTCTGACTGATATCTAAGGCATTTTCCACCACAAACTGCCAGAGATATGGCGTCAGAGTTCTTCGTTTTAATTATTTCAGCTGACTTAACTTGGCACCTACCCGTTTGAGTGATTAGTGGAATGACGTCTTAGAAAGAAAATTCAAACTCCTTTTTGTAAACTTTTCTTAAGTAAAATAAATATAATTTGAGTACTCTCCTTTACAGTGTCATGAATCACTGGCCCTTCGGATAATGAGAAATAACAATATAGAACGCTTTATAATTATGATTTTATTAATCTGAGTTACAGTTTCGTGAAAAACACCGGCCATTCAGATCATGAGAAATCACTATAGAGTCTTCAAATCCTAGTCACCATAGGACTGCTTATCACGACAGAGGTTCAAACCGTTATCACTATAAGATTAAAACTCCTTTCCTTTTTATAAACTTCCCTCACGTAAAAACAAATATAATTTGATTAGTCTTCGTTGCAGTGCAATGAAACTCCGGCCGTTCAGATCATGAGAAATCACTATGGAGCGTTCAGTCCTGGTCACTATAGGACTGCGTATCGCGACAGAGTTTCGAACCCTGGTTCGAACCCTCTTACTATACAGCAGGTTGAAGATATAAAGATTAGAGCGTTCAATCCCATTATTTACGGGTTGAATGGCGTCGAGCCGTGGTTATATGCAACAGCCTTGAAGTCGTTTCACACTTAAGGCTTCGCTCTGCGCGTTGCCAATATGGCTTCCATGTGCTGAGCTGTTGCCGCAGTCATCACTTTATCTTATCTGTTTAAATGTTTATATTTGGTGTTACTGCCCATCTGCTGTCGTCTGCTGTTTCGTGGCCTTCGTTCGTGTGTTTGTTTCGTGAGGAGTAGGAAGAGGGGGAGGGGAAGTCAAGTAAATATATTAATAATGCTTACGACTTTGAAGCTCGGGGACATTTTGAGGTATAGGCCTAAACTTGAGACAAATATAATTTTTTGTAACTACTAAGGGTTTAATCTTGGAATGACTTTTTATTTAGATTTTCTGTCACTGCGAAACAAGGAGTTATAGTAGAAACCGTGTGATGAAAGTAATTGAAAAGGCGTGGAGTTTATATAAACGACGAATTTTTATAGCCTGTACTTGGAATCAAACCAGTTTGGTTCGAATGAACAAACTTAAACATGTGTTAATTTTTTTTTTCTTTGCAGCCCCTCTGACAATTAACTGTACGCTAGTTACCTCGAATAGGAGTCAAATATTATTTTTTTTTATATATATAATTTTGACAAATAATGAGCAAAACTACAAATGAAAGCCGAGCAAAGCTTTCAGGAAGTTGCACTGTAATAAGGCTAGAGAACCTGCCTAATCCTCCCCCGCCATGCCCCAACCCCCACCCTCACATCAACCCCTACCCCCCCCCTCCAACGTGGCAGACGTAATCGTTTTACTCCTAGCTATGGCTTTTCCTCCGTCTATAGGAGATTAGAATTCTATGTACTCAGAAACTGAATACAAATGAAATCACTGCGCAGGTGGGCAGTGCGGTCAGTGCACCCCACCCGGTGCACTGTAGGCATTACGTAAGTTACTTTGCAGCGTCCCTTCAGCCCCTAGCTGCGACCCTTTTCATTCCTGTTATTGTATCTCCTTCATTCATGTTCCCTTTTTTCCATCTTGCTATCCACACTCTTCTAACACTTGTTTCATAATGCAACTGCAAAGGGTTTTCCTCCTGTTACACCTTTTAAACCTCTTACTCTCAGTTTCTCTTTCAGCGCTGAATGACCTCATAGGTCCCAGCGCTTGGCCTTCGGCATAAATTGTATAATCTATCTCTGTCTATCCACAAATGAAATCAAAGCAGTAACATCAACAAAATTCCGCTATCACCTCGGCCACGGGTGATATAACAAAAAAAAAAAAATGTATAATAAAAACACAGTTAATACCGATGACGAAGGTCACCGGAGAGAAGAGGGATTACAAAAGAAAACAAAGGAAGGACGAATGTCGAGTCAGCAGTGTTGGCAGAGGAGAGTTCATAGAAGCGAATAATAAATCTGCCGTAAGCCGATTGCGTCTTCGTTCGTCGTAATCTTGCGTCGTTTCCACGCGTCTGACGCTCCGATCGTTTGTGTTTTGCTTAAAAGATAAACGGTTTGGTCCTAATTAAACAGGGCTGTATTGCTTTATTAGTTTTCTGAAAAGGAAACTATTGTGCCGGCTTTATCTGTTCGTCCGCGCTTTTTCTGTCCGCCCTCGGATCTTAACAACTACTGAGGCTAGAGGGCTGCAAGTTGGTATGTTGATCATCCACCCTCCAATCATCAAACATACCAAATTGCACCCCTCTAGCCTCATTAGTTTTTATTCCATTGACGGTTAAAGTTAGCCTAATCGTGCTTGTGGCAACGATATAGGATAGGCCACCATCGTGCTGCGGTTGAAGTTTCATGGGCCGCGATTCATACAGCATTGTACCGAGACCATCGAGAGAAAGATCTATTTTCGATGGCCTTGATTATACGCTGTAGCAGCCGTACAGGAAACTCGATTGCGCCGCATTTTTCACCTGTTTATCAATAACGATTTATCTTCAGTATCCGGAGAATGCAAACTCTACTCTCCTAAAGGCTGGCTTTCAAGTGTCACGAGTTGAAACTTATTAACATTTACTTCTGTAGGAAGCTGTTTTTGGTTAGTTTTCGTCGAGAGGGTTTAGATTTTCAAGTGATTCAGACACCTGTTTTTTCTTAAATATGTTCTCATTCGTTTTACGAGTACGTAGGCTTTATATGCTTTATAAATAGATGAATAGGGAGAAAATAGCATATATACAGTATGTCAATATATGTATATATATGTGTGTATATATATATATATATGTATTATATGTATGTATGTGTATGTGTATGTGACTTGTGTGGCATGGTTGGCAGTTGAAAGACCTGATCTTGCTGCCAACCATGCCACACAAGTCACATATACATATACATACATACATATAATATATATATATATATACACACACATATATATACATATATTGACATACTGTATATATACATATAAATATATATATATGTATATATATATATATATATATATATATATATATATATATATATATATATATATAGAGAGAGAGAGAGAGAGAGAGAGAGAGAGAGAGATTGACACGCATAGTCACAGTTATCTATACATACTTAGTCTCCACCTGAGCGTGATATATCGCTTTGTTGAATTAACCCCCTCAAAGCAGTTTCCGAAGTCTCTGCAGACAAGCCATTTTCCCATCTCAAAAAAAAGATGTCTGCTGCTTCTGTCAGTTAGATCTCAGTAGGTTCGTAGATTAGTCACGACCGTTAGAGGGTCCCTTCCAAATTGGGTCATTAGAATAATCAGACTCTGAGTAATCATCTTACGATTTTTTTTTTTTGTCGTTCGAATCGTTTGAGTCAAACATACGGGAGATGATAAGAGGTAGGATGGATTCTGAAAATGAAGGTAATGAGTGTCTTTTGTATGGTGATTGAACGTTATATTACTTATATGTATAGTCCGTGTTATTAAGCTAGATTGCATGCGTGTTTTGCATACTCTTTTGGTCACACACACGCGCACGCGCGCACACACACACACACACACACACATACATATATATATATATATATATATATATATATATATATATATATATATATATATATATAGTATATCAGTGGAGTTAGTTACTTTAGGTCAGTAACAATTTTTAATACACAAAATTTATCTCGCTTTACACACACACACGCACATGTGTGTGAGAGTGAGAGAGAGAGAGAGAAAGAAATTTTGTGTATTAAAAACTGTTACTGACCTAAAGTACTGACTCCACTGATAGAGAGAGAGAGAGAGAGAGAGAGAGAGAGAGAGAACGTCTGCTTGTGTGTGTGTGTGTGCGTGTGTATGCGTGCGTTTGATGTCTTCGAAACAACGCCCTACCCTTCCCCCGCCCCCTTTAGAAAACCCACTGCAAACCGATGGCGTGAAGAAAACAACTGATTTCACGGCGCTTCTTGAGGTTAGCGTATCCCGGAGGGTGGCGGATTGCCGAATATCTGCTTTGGCGGCCAGGACGCTAATGGCTGTGTGACTCGCTGACGTGTTTTATGGCGAGACCTCGTCTACGCGAACAGCTGCTGGAAGACAAGTAAAAAAGAGAGAGAGAGAGAGAGAAGAAAAAAGCCCGTTCAGGCTTGACAGAAAGTTTAAGAGGCGTTCTGGACATGCAATCAGGCTTCGGGCTGGTGTTACGGTGCGTGCTTGTCGCAAGTTCTTCTCGAAAAGCATAGGCTTTTTCTGGCGTTGATTGAAGGTAGAGCAGACACGTAAGAGGCTTTAGAATTAGATATGAAAGTTGTTCGTTCAAGATTGTATGATTAATAAATATGAAAGTTGTGCATTCAGTGTCATATGATTATTCAGTATGAAGGTCGTTCATTCAAGATTATATGATTAATAACTATAAAAGTTGTTAATTCAAAATGATATGATGAACAATCATGAAAATAGTTCATTCAAGATTATGCGATTATTAAGTATGGAAGTTGTTGATTCAAGGCAATATGACTACTGAGTATTAAAGTTGATCATTCAAGATAATATGATTATTAAGTATGAAAGTTGATCATTCAAGATAATATGATTATTAAGTATGAAAGTTGATCATTCAAGATAATATGATTATTAAGTATGAAAGTTGATCATTCAAGATAATATGATTATTAAGTATGAAGGTTGATCATTCAAGATAGTGTGATTATTAAGTATGAAAGGTGTTTGTTCAAATTTATATGCCTTAATGAAATAAAAGTAGCGTGGGTTTTAAAAGAACAAGTAAAAAGTGCGCCGAAGTTTCTTCGGCGCAATCGAGTTTTCTGTAACGCGCATAATCAAGGCCACCGAAAATATATCTATCTTTAGGTGGTTTCGGTAATGCTATATGAGCCGCGGCCCATGAAACTCTCAGCCGGCATGGTTGCTTGTGTTGTTGCGTTGCCAGA
Organism: Macrobrachium rosenbergii; assembly: GCF_040412425.1. NCBI lineage: Eukaryota > Metazoa > Arthropoda > Malacostraca > Decapoda > Palaemonidae > Macrobrachium > Macrobrachium rosenbergii. The sequence continues at coordinate 91,836,129 of NC_089781.1, forward strand.
GGCACGATTATGACTAACTTTAAACTTAAATAAAATAAAAACTACTGAGGCTAGAGGGCTGCAATTTGGTATGTTTGATGACTGGAGGGTAGATGATCAACATACCAATTTGCAGCCCTCTAGCCTCACTAGTTTTTAAGATGTGCGGGCGGACAGAAAAAAGTGCGGACGGATAGACAAAGCTAGCGCAATAGTTTTCTTTTCAGAAAACTAAAAATGATGAAAAAGATTGAGAACTTGTGACAGATGCTGCTGTTCTGGGACACGAGGAATAAAATTCACTAATATTCAGCCAGAATAAATCTAGTACAAACTATATTATGGAATAGACACCTGAGAAGCAACACCAATTCAATATTTATTATGAAAGATTAAAATCGGAACAAAATAAGAAATACAGACATTTTTAATTTTTAAAGATATAGGAATTTGGGAATAGTCTTCAGTGTGACACAGTAATCTCTCTCTCTCTCTCTCTACTCTATATATATATATATATATATATATATATATATATATATATATATATATATATATATATATATATATATAATATATAAAATGTATATATATACACATATACATATGGTTGTATGTATGTATGTATACACACATAAACGCACATACATACATACAAACACACAGAATGAAAAGTTTACTGTCAGAAAATTCATCAAAACAATTGTTCAGTCCTCGAATGAGATTGTCAAAGCGAATTGGGAATCAGGAATGCAAAACGGGACTCGACGGCACGAGGTTGGTTCTGACCTACCTGGAACCAGAGACGGGAATTATGAGATTACACGAGCTGGCTAACTGCGAGGAAGGGCCGAACTCCAAATAAGGAGGCGGAAGGAAATCTCAAGAAGTGGAAAGAGAGAGAGAGAGAGAGAGAGAGAGAGAGAGAGAGAGAGAGAGAGAGAGAGAGAGAGAGATTTGAACGCTACATAAAAGGTCTGAGAGATAGTCATAAAGGAACTTTATATTAAGAAGAAGGATAAAAAAAACAATAAAACTGTTGACAGAGAGAAAGAAAAAGAGAGAGAGAGAGAGAGAGAGAGAGAGAGAGAGAGAGAGAGAGAGAGACTTGAACGCTATATAAAAGAGCTGAGAGATAGCATAAATGAACTTTATAATAAGAAGAAAGATAAAAAAAACAGCAAAACTGCTGACAGAGAGAAAGAAAAAGAGAGAGAGAGAGAGAGAGAGAGAGAGAGAGAGAGAGAGAGAGAGAGAGAGAGAGAGAGACCTGAATGCTACAAAACCTAGCTGAGGTTTATCCATAATCAAAGAAAGCCGTATAAAAATCACCAAAAAAAAAAAAAAAAGCAAAAACACGTGGAATAGAGAAACACACCTTTTGGGAAACTAAGTTTTAGGAGCTGAAAGAGATCCCCCCCTCTTAAACCCCTCACTCCTCTCCCCCCAACCCCACTGAATCCCCCCCCCCTACTAACCGCCTCACCTTAACCTCAAAGAAGCTTTGCAGCATACAGCAGATGGTCTTTAGCCTACTTTGCCGGTCACCGTAATTCACATATTCACGCAAACGTAGACAAATAAGCTCTCTCTCTCTCTCTCTCTCTCTCTCTCTCTCTCTCTCTCTCTCTCTCTCTCTCTCTCCTTTGTAATAATACGTGTATGCCGGTGTTGTATGTTGCAGTGTCGTAGGTTTTTGTAAAATTGATTGTTGTGAAAATGCGTAAATATTCACGTAACTATTGCTGTTATTCACTATTGAGATCTTTCCGTATTTTTTTTATATTTAGTTTTATACTTCATATATATCGTTTTAATTTGACTGTCCTATAATTTGCCGTTCCAGGTACAAAATCGTATTCACCGTGTTTCGTAAACATACAAAACAAAGGTCTTATATGTTAAAAAAAAAAAAAAGTTGCTGATGGGTCTGCCCCTTCAGTTTTACATCTCATGCCTCTAAACTGATGACTGTAACACTGCTCGCTTCATGAAGGTTACGCTATGCTGTAATATTACACGATACAGTAACCAGTAACATGTGATTCAGCAACTATGCACGGTACATTGTCATTATACAGTATACAGTAATATTACAATTTTTTGTAATCGCTCACAATACAGTTGTATTTTTAGTAAGATTGCGCCTGAAAGTAAGGATATTTTATACAATAAAATATATATATGTATATATATATTTATATATATATATATATATATATATATATATATATATATATATATATATATATATATATATCACACATTACCACAGGTGAAAAATAAGAAACGGGGTGTAGGTCCTGACCGGTTTCGACTTTATTTCCAAGCCATTGACGAAGGACTGATAGAGAGTCTATTGTGATTTTTAGCCAAATGAGTTTTAAAGGACACTCCTACCTCGACACCGGCCTGAGTGGGGATATGGAGTCTCTAACGGTTGTGTATGTTCGTCAGTACTGTTCTTGTAGTATATATATTTGTGATGTCTCATACTCTGTATCAGTCCTTCGTCAATGGCTTGGAAATAAAGTCGAAACCGGTCAGGACCTACACCCGTTTCTTATTTTTCACCTGTGGTAATGTGTGATAAATGAATCACGTACAAAAGTGATAATAATCATATATATATATATATATATATATATATATATATATATATATATATATATATATATATATATATATATATATATATATATATATATATATATATATATATATATATATATATATATATATATATATGTATGTATGTATGTGTGTGTGCATGTGCGCGCGTAATGTAATTCTACCTGCATGAAAGTCTACCAGTGCTCAAATTTTGTTCCATATCTTGGATTTTATGTCTTTTTATCTTTGTCAATTTTATTCATGTCATTTTTTGGATAACCCTTCGCTCTTCGTTCTGTGATGGCGTTAGTTCATCTCTCAGGTACCTTGGTAGCACCCGTCAACTCACCAAATCCGAAATTTACTATGTCAAAACCAAAAAAAAAAATAATAATAATAATAATCACTGAAAGATCTGATACTCTCTCCCTACATTCTTAAAATCCTCCTCATCCTCCATCTTACCTTAAAATCTTCCTCATTCTCCATCTTACCTTAAAATCTTTCTCATCCTCCATCTCACTTTAAAATTTTCCTCATTCTCCATCTTACCTTAAAATCTTCCTCATCCCCCATCTAACCTTAAAATCTTCCTCATCCCCCATCTAACCTTAAAATCTTCCTCATCCTCCATCTAACCTTAAAATCTTCCTCATCCTCCATCTTACCTTAAAACCTTCCTCACCCTCCATCTAACCTTAAAATCTTCCTCATCCTCCATCTAACCTTAAAATCTTCCCCACCCTCCATCTTACCTTAAAATCTTCCTCATCCTCCATCTTACCTTAAAATCTTCCTCATCCTCCATCTAACCTTAAAATCTTCCTCATCCTCCATCTAACCTTAAAATCTTCCTCACCCTCCATCTAACCTTAAAATCTTCCTCATTCTCCATCTGACCTTAAAATCTTCTTCATCTTCCATCTTACCTTAAAATCTTCCTCATCCTCCATCTAACCTTAAAATTTTCCTCATCCTCCATCTAACCTTAAAATCTTCCCCACACTCCATCTTACCTTAAAATCTTCCTCATCCTCCATCTTACCTTTAAATCTTCCTCATCCTCCATCTAACCTTAAAATCTTCTTCAACCTCCATCTTACCTTAAAATCTTCCTCACCCTCCATCTTACCTTAAAATCTTCCTCATCCACCATCTAACCTTAAAATCTTCTTCATCCTCCGTCTTACCTTAAAATCTTCCTCGTCCTCCATCTAACCTTAAAATCTTCCTCATCTTCCATCTAACCTTAAAATCTTCCTCATCCTCATCTTACCTTAAAATCTTTTTCATCCTCCATCTTACCTTAAAATCTTCCTCATCCTCCATCTTACTTTAATTCCCGTTAACCTGTCTGGGCTAGTTAAGGACACAAGGAAGGAAGAGCGTCCCTTCGACCCCTGCGAGAGAGAAAAAGATGCTTCGTAAACAAGACGAACCTTCACCCACGTTTAACGGTCACCTTTGAGATAATCCCGTAACGTACGTAATCTCTCTCCCCATACCTGCCTTGCGACCTTGCGACCTTGGCGCCGGAAGCCCTACAAAGGTCATCGGTCATTTGTTTATTGCCAAGATCCCTGGAAAGTGTAGTGAGAGTGAGAGGGGTACAATATTTTTGTAGTTTTTCAATTTTTAAACAATTTTTTTCGGGTTTTTTGTCAGTTAATTCTGCTTTATATACTCTTTTTAATAATTCAGTATTCTATTGTCAATAGACTATTATAATTATATTATTCCAGATGAAATTATTATAATCACAATTTTGTTTCACTTTTTCCATGTATTTCGTTTCACTTATCCTGGCTTATATACTATGTATATTCCGGTGGATGTTTTGTTTTTGTTTATTTTGTTTACTTTGGTGATTAAATGTAATTTTGTTTTTTTTTCCATCTATCTTTCAGTCAAGTAATTTGATTTAATCGAAATATGTTACAGTTAATTATATGTTTACCTTAAATATTAATTTTTTCCTATAAAATTTGATTTTGTTGCATGTCTTTGCAAATCTGATTAGGTTTATTGAATGACTCTTGTCTATTTATTACTATGCATTAGATTTAATTTTCTGTAATTGCTTCTATGATATTAAAGGTTTAATTCAGAGAAGGATTTAATTATCCGATTCAATTGTTAATACTGTATTAATAATAAGTTTATAACTGAGACGAGAACTCCGTTGCAAAAATAAATAGATGAATAAATAAAGGAAAGTTTACCTTCAATCATTGATAACATTTCCTCGGGTCGTTACCCGGAAGGGTGACCATCATTTAACGTCAGACGTGTGACTTAAAATTATTGACCGCACTCTATTCTAAGGCCTCATTGTGAGTAGTTTCTACTAAAATCAGATTCCTAACGCCTGATGCGAGTTTCTGGGCACTGAATTAGTGCCCAGAAACTCGGTGAACATCGACGCGGGGCGTGGGGTTGGGTCTTACAGCCTCATCAGAAATAATTCAGTGCCCAGAAACTCGCATCAGGCGTTAGGAATCTGATGTTAGTGGAAACTGATCACAATGAGGCCTTAGAATAGATTGCGATCAATAATTTTAAGTCACACGATGAAAGGACAGGCCACCTTATGTACGTATATAGCCCAGGTCTGATGGGGAAAATGAGAAAAGAAAAATTTGGTTTTATCCAATAATTGATTATCCAAAAGAAATTATTATTATTTAACAACGCCAGTTATGTTAAGGACTCCAAGCCAATTTTATCATTAGGGTTGTTAAAGGATAAAAATCTCACTTTCAATTGGTGAATGTCTCTTCCCACCTTTTATTAGTTTTCATCAGCTCTGGTCTACACCCGGACATAAAGTTACCCATCACGACAGTGTCCAATGTAAATGAGATCATTAATCTCGCAATTTACTATATACGAGTGAACCCACTGAGAGCAGTCATTGTTCAGTTATGAAGTTCAATGATGAACCACGAGGCAAAGACCATTATCCAATGATACCTGTTACACTCCAGCGTTAACAGGATGAAAATGAAGGAAAAGGAAACTCGCAGCTTTTCCCGTGATCAGCAGGACCAAAAAAGGAGGTTACCTAAAATAGACGAGGTTCCTTCGTCAGCAGAAATCATCGCCAGGGTGCTGGCGTGCCTCCCGGCGACTTGGCTTGAATAACACACGTTGTTCAACTGCGCAAGGTGACATAAGGAAGTAGGAAGCAGTTGGGAACGAGAGATGGAATGGTATCAGTCACTCGACAGAGAAAGATGACTTAAGAATAAGGAGTTAAGAGGTGACGGGTAAAAGAATGAGTATTAAAAGAAAGGCTTAAATAAGACAGATTTAGTCGTTGTATTTGGATTATGAAAAGAAAGGCTAAAACGTAACAGATCTAATAGTAGCCTTTTAAGTACTGGAAAAAAAGTTCAAGCAGTACAGGTCTATTATTGATCTTCGAAGTATGAAAAGTTAAAAGGTGTCATTGTTTCCCAGTTACAGCTCGGTATAACTATTAAGACTTCAGGTTATAAGAAAAAAACTCAACTTAATATAAAGAAAAGGACTGCAACCTTGAGAGATGATCTTGTGATATGACAGTGTATTATAAAACAAACACATCACTACTCTTCCCTATTTTAAATTTAGATTCAGACGTGCGAAGCGTCCCAAGAGAGAATGCAGATTTTTACAACATTTGCAACCATAAAGCTATTTGAATGAATTTTATTTATTCAAGCGAGGTAGCAAATAACGCGAGACACTAAAAAAGAAATAGAAACAAGTAAAAAGTGAGCCGAAGTTTCTTCGGCGCAATCGAGTTTTCTGTACAGCCGCTACAGCGTATAATCAAGGCCACCGAGACTAGCTCTATCTTTCTGTGGTCTCGGTATAATGCTGCATGAGTCGCGTCCCATGAAACTTTACCCACGACCCAGTGGTGGCCTATCCTATATCTTTGCTAGAAGCACGATTGTGGCTAACGTTAACCTTAAATAAAATAAAAATGGGGTGGATGATCACCATACCAATTTGCAGCCCTCTAGCCTCAGTAGTTTTTAAGATCTCAGGGCGGACAGAAAGTGCGGACAAAAGAAAGTGCGGACAGAAGAAAGTGCGGACGGACAGGCAAAGCCGGCACAATAGTTTTCATTTACAGAAAACTAAAACGATATTAAATACAGTGCTAAAGGTGATTCCTTAAGAATATGTGACCATTAATAATAAATAAAAAAATATATAAATTAATTAATAAGCGAATAAAAGAAAGACGAAAGTACGGTACAAACACAAATTTAGAAAATAAACAAATAATCCTTATTCCGTATCATTCAACATCCGAGGTTTACTGATGTCAGTGACATAATTGCAATAATGCTGTTCTTATGAACTGATTTAATTCCAGGAAGAATTAGAATTCACCATTTTGTACTTGTATATCGTTATCCTACACATTTCTTGTGTTATTACTGTAGTCATGTCAGCTCATCTTTCAGTAATCTGAAAAAGATTTTCCAACGACCAAAAACGTAGAGTTTGCGAAGCCAGCATCTCGTTTGAGCAAGTGTGAAAAGATTCCGAAATAGTGACTGTGGTAACCCACACAGTGCTAACTTACCTGGATCTTCAACTCTACCCATGATAATAATTGCAGTAACCAAGGTTACAGCTCTGATTACAACAAACAAAGATACAGCGCAGATTACAACAGACAACGTTACAGAACCAAAGATACAGCACTGATTACAACAACCTAAGTTACAACATTGATTACAGGCAAAGTTACAGCACTGATTATATTAGCCAAAGTTACAACATTGATTACAGCAACCAACGTTACAGCATTGAATACAGCAACCAAAGTTACAGCACTGATTACAGCAACCAAAGTGACAACATTGATTACAGCAGCCAAAGTATATCACTGTTTACAGCAGCCAGAGTTACAGCACTGATCACAGCAACCAAAGTTACAGCACTGATTATAGCAACAGAAGTCACAGGCTGATTAATTATTGTAACCAAAGTTACAACACTGATTACAGGAACCAAAGTTACAGCACAGATTGCAGCAACCAAAGATTCAGCACTGATTACACCAACCAAAGTTACAACATTGATTACAGCAGCAAAAGTTACACAGATTACAGCAACCAAAGTTACAACATTGATTACAGCAACCAAAGTTAAAGCACTGATTAGAGCAACCAAAGCTATAGCACAGATTACAGCAACCAGAGTCACAACATTGATTACAGCAACCAAAGTTAAAGCACTGATTAGAGCAACCAAAGCTATAGCACAGATTACAGCAACCAAAGTTACAACATTGATTACAGCGCACTGATTACAACAACCAGAGTTATCTATAACAATGATAACAATAACTCAAACATTGCGTCACAGTAACTCAAACATTGCGTCATTTATCAACAAAATAACTCCATACAGCTAACTGAAACTAAAGTTACTTTCAAACTGTTATCCTTCAACTCAAACCCCATATACGATACGTCGCAAAAAGCAAGGTCAGGCATTACTGCTAACCAGATTTGAAACGAAACTTGTGTTTAGCGAACGTAGCTAATATTTGCAACAGTGAATACTAACAAGTGAAGTGTTTGACCAAACAGGGGAGTCTTTTTGCCTTCCTTCCTTGTTCTGTTTTATGGTATTTCATTTCATTCTCTCTCTCTCTCGCTCTCTCTCTCTCTCTCTCTCTCTCTCTCTCTCTCTCTCTCTCTCTCTCTCTCTCTATATATATATATATATATATATATATATATATATATATATATATATATATATATATATATATATATATATATATATATATAGCCTTGATATGTAGACGATATAATCTCTCTCTCTCTCTCTCTCTCTCTCTCTCTCTCTCTCTCTATATATATATATATATATATATATATATATATATATATATATATATATATATATATATATATGTGTGTATATATATATATAGCCTATGTATATATATATATAGAGAGAGAGAGAGAGAGAGAAAAGAGAGAGATTATATCGTCTGCACATTTCATTTCTTTGCTTATCAAGATTCAATCTGTATCACTAGTGATAACAGTGTTTTATCTTTTTATTAATTTCATTTTCTTTGTTTATTTAGTCTCTCTCTCTCTCTCTCTCTCTCTCTCTCTCATCTTCAGCATTTCAATATTTCCGACATTACAGTAAAGCAGAAATAGAACTAAATGGGAATCTACTGTATTAAATTTGATCTTCCTCGTATTCGAAAAACCCCCGTACACCTTTTCCTCCAGGTGTCACTCCTTGATAACTGGAATTTTTCGGGGTCGCATTTCATAACGCAATTAACTGTCAGGCCTAACTGTTCGTTTCTCACAGTTTATTGAGTGTATGTGACTGTAATCAAGCTTCTCAAGTTCAGAGTCCATTTTTATGAGATCTTCTGAAACTGTAGCTCCTGGTGTATTTAATTATTGACATTCTTTTGTTTCGTTATTGTACTTTTTCCTTCGAAAATTCTTATATATTCGGGTTTTTCATTCATTTCGTATATTTTGTAAAAGGATAGAGGGTATTTAAATTAGTTTCGTTTATGTTACGTTTTGTTTTTAATTCATTTTTGTTCATTTCTTTAATTTACTTTCATTAGTTTGGTTTTAGCCCAAACTCCAATCGGACTGAACGTTTGAAATTATTTCTTATATTCTAAAGTACAACTAAACTTTACAAATTGATAACATGCAAATATGATGGCCTTAAAGTTCCGTCAGTCACTGAAATCTGATAATACAATACTTTAAATCAGCAACATTACGCAGCTATACAAAGATGATTACGGAGCAACAGCCTGTGCTGGCACAAGGCCAACTCAATCTAACAACAACGTGTTCTATGAGCACCTTTTAGAAGTCCTGAAAAAAAAAATAAAAATAAAATTCTGCTAATTAAAAAAAAAAAAAGTTCTTAGACAGATAAAATTTTTCAAATTTTAAAAACTAAAAAAAAAGAAGTCTTCTAGGGTCCGTATCATTAATAAAAGCGGAAACTTCTTGTTTATAAGCTGTTGTTTGTAGCACTTTTTAAAAATCCTAGAAGTCCAATAATTTCTGACGAATAACAATGAACATTCCTTGTGCGTGAATTATTATTCTTGTCCATAATGGAAAACGAAAAATAACCCCGTGTTTCAAGATTACCATTAAGATTACAACAAATACATTACCTGAGTCGTGTAATTAGTTTCTTAGGTAATAGAAGCTTTGATAGAATTCTGTCCCAGAATTTGGCCGGCGGGTGCGTTCATGTTCTCCGTGTTTATTTTTTACTTTTGTTTCGTAGTGATTATATTATCCTTATCAAGAAAGAGTGTAAAAACAACCTGAACGTCGTTTACCATCGTTCAAATAAGTATTCATGAATTTTTGTTTCAGCGAATTTTCACCTTTGGTACGACCTCAGAAAGCTTAATGGAATCACTCTTTTTTTCATAAATGTATCTGTAATTCTCATGATCTTAGCTGGCGTACATTTATTGAGTTAAACTTCCACCAAAGGATATTTATATAAATCAGGTCTTTCCGTAAACGGTAACAGGTGTGATTAAGAAAAATCGTAGTTTCCATGAAGTCACATATTGACAGAAACATACTTTATGAAAATCTCCGTAAATCCACCCGGGTAAATGACAGAAAAAACTGATTGCGAGATACCTGTAACACTTAGTAATAGAAAATATCCATATATACATACTTTTCTCCACGAAGGAATATATTGAAGTCACTTTCTGTCATCACCCTCACCTTTGGGTATAATATATATATATATATATATATATATATATATATATATATATATATATATATATATATATATATATATATATATATATATATATATATATATATATATATATATATATATATATATATATATGTATATTTATATATATATATATATATATATATATATATATATATATATAGAGAGAGAGAGAGAGAGAGAGAGAGAGAGAGAGAGAGAGAGAGAGAGACGGGGTAAGCCTGATGGACCCAGAACAATGATTCAGCTCTCGACCACATGATACCTCGTTACCGTAATGGGCAAATGGAAAATGACCACATGCCACAATTTTTTTTTTCACGGCCCAGAAACCGAGACAGACTCTTTGGTAGCTTAAGGAAAGTTTTATGTTCAAATCTCTGTTTCACTGATGATTAAACAGCTATATTTAAAAAAAAAATATTGAGGTTAAATGATCGTGGGAATACAAAGAAAGGTACAAAACTTCACGACCTGATGAAAATAGGTGGATGGATTTTTAACGTGTGTGAGTTATGTATTCTATTTTGAAGTTGCTGTGTTGCCTCATTTTTTAACATTTATTTCTTACTAATTACTGTCTAAAAAAAATGTTTAATGATTTATGATAACTTCCTGCCAACTCCCCGTGATTGAGATTGCTTGCTATAGTGATAAAATCAATTTAACTTAATCATTATCAAGATGCCTCAAAATACCAATGAACTTGAATTTAGAATGATTACCATCTACCGTGTGCTAATTTGATCGAGTTATCTGACAGATCAGCTGTGCTCGAAAACTTAAAGTTTTATTTTATTTGTTTATTTACTTTTATCTGCATTTTGCCAAACTCCGACCCCAGACTTTTTATTTTTCTCACATATGGGTAGTTTGTTATTTGGAAGCTTGCTTAGCAGTTTTATAGTCTTTTTTGTTATCGTCCATGAGTTTATATTAGATAATATTTATGATTGTTATTATTGCTATTATGATTATTGTTAGCATTATTGTTGTCATAATTAATACTTGTAATGAAAATGTTTTCAATGAAAGCCAATTATGTATCCACCAAATGAAGAGTTAGAGGAATTTATTTCTGGTGATAGAAATTCATTTCTCGGTATAATGTGGTTCGGATTCCACAATAAGCTGTAGGTCCCGTTGCTAGGTAACCGATTGGGTCTTAGCCATAAAATAAGTCTAATCCATCGGGCCAGCCCCAGGAGAGCTGTTAATCAGCTCAATGGTCTGGTTAAAATAAGGTATACTTAATTTATGTATCCACCAGCTGAAGTATTATTAATATTATTATTATTGTTGTTGTTGTTGTTGTTGTTGTTTTATGTAACAACCAGTTGAAGTATTATTATTATTAATATTTGTAAAAAAGGCTGCCAAAGAAAGAAAGTTATTTATCCACTAATTGAAGTATTATTATTATTATTATTATTATTATTATTATTATTATTATTATTATTATTATTATTATTGTTGTTGTTGTTGTTTCCGTCTTTGTTGTTGTTGTAAGAGATGAAGATGTCGAACAACATAAAAATTGTCCAAATCAAGCCTTTAATACATGTACTAAAACCACATCACTCCCAAAAACCTCCCAAATCTTACTTTTAGTGAACTAAAAAAACTACACCTGTCAATCATTTTCTTTTTCTCCTTTTCTCTCCAGGCGGAGGCGCTTGCGGGTGCGGAAAAGGAGGAGGAACAGTCACATTAGGACCGGGGGAAGGGGGGTGCCGGTGTCAGTGCCCTCCCAAAATGCCCACCTTTAGAGACGATACCCTGACGTGTGTTGGCACTTTGGATGGTAAGTTGAAGTTGTTGGTTTTCTTAAGCAGAAGCCCGTTGTGATAAGCGGGCTTTAGTCGTATGCATATGTGTGTGTGCTTACGTATACACACATATACATACATACACACACATATATATTTGTGTATATATATGTGCGTGTGTATATACACATATATTTACTGTACATTTACACATACATACATATTACATTATATTGAAACAATCTTTTTTCATTTTCGTCATTTAGCAGGAAAAAAAAGCAGAAATACTGAAGAACGGGCAACCCTCAACCTCGTACAATGAGCAAAAACATTAATAAGCTGCATCTCTCTACTTTCGATAAAAAAGGGCTAATTGTCTCATAAACGTCGCTGTCTAATTACCCAATTGCCTCGTTGTTATTCGTTCATCTCCTGTAATTTTCGGTCACGAGCGTTGTCAGAGTTGCAATTATTTCATTATGTAGTTTATTTCAGTAATAACCTATATTTGCGCTTATATGCATACGAGACATATTTGTTTAGGATATACAATAAAATTAGACATTCAGGATAGAAATATATATTCTTTTGAATAAATAGTAAAACACGACGCTCCGGAAAGAAATATACATCTTTTGGATATATATAAATATTAAACCAAGACACTCGAGACAGAAATATGCATCCTTTGGATATGTGGATACTAAACCAAGACATATTCTGGAAAGAAATATACATCTTTTGGATATATGAATACTAAACCAAGACATTCTGGAAAGAAATATACATCTTTTGGATATATGAATACTAAACCAAGACATTCTGGAAAGAAATATACATCTTTTGGATATATGAATACTAAACCAAGACATTCTGGAAAGAAATATTCATCTTTTGGATATATGAATACTAAACCAAGACATTCTGGAAAGAAATATACATCTTTTGGATATATGAATACTAAACCAAGACATTCTGGAAAGAAATACACATCTTTTGAATAAATGTTAAACCAAGACATTCAGAAAAGAAATATACATCCTTTGGCTATATAAATATCAAACAAAGACGTTTGTGAGACATAATAATATTTAAAAAAAAAAGCAAAAAACAAGGAATGGAAAACTATACTAACTGCAGACTAAGTCCTGGACAGTGTTTACGTACCGTAAAAAATGCTAAATTGCTAAACTGCTAAAATGCTACACTAGAGTGGAGATAAACATTCCTATAACTCCTACACTGATGTGATTTAGCCATCTCAGCGGTACTCATAAGCAAGTGAAAGCTGTCTTCCTCACTCCTCCCCGCATCTCTGACCTTTGGACCTTGATCATGGAAAGTTATGGTAATGGAGAGAGAGGGGGAGGGTAATTACGAAGATGAAAAATAAAGGAAGAAAGTGTTGTCCCAGAAATATTCGTCGTAAGTGTGACGCTGAAATGGGTAGAGGGAAGAGTCTGAGTAGAAAGTTGCGTGATTTAAACGCCTAAAGTTTGTGTATGTGTACGTGACACTACTGTAAGTTAGTTTATACACACAGTTACACACACACACACACACACACACACACACACACACACATATATATATATATATATATATATATATATATATATATATATATATATATATATATATATATATATATACATATATATATGTATGTATGTATGTATTTATAAACATATGTACAGTATAAATGTGTATATATGTAGATGTAGATTATATACATAAAATATATATATATGTATATATAATATATATATATATCAGAGAGAAAGAGGTCAACATTTTAGAAGTATTAGTAGTGTTGCAAACAGTAACATTTGTGTGCATAAACGAACAATGCAAATGAATCTAATTCCAATTATGAAATATGATACAAAGCATGCAGTAATTAACTGAAATAACGTATGTTGACGTTACGTAGAAAGGAGGTGTTATTTTCCTCTTGCGCTTATAACTAAAAGGAATACTTTCACTGCTTGTCGCAATTATGATTTATAATATATTGTTGTGAACGTTCTAACTTGGACTGACCAAAGTTTTTGCTTACAAGAAAATTTCTTCGAAAGTTTTCATCATATTTCAGAATAACGAAAAGAAAAAGATTCTGGAAAAGTTTCTTATGAATTACGCACATAAATGAGATTTTGTAACTTGACAATATGTCGAGTTCTTGAAAGAGTTGAAGTTCCACAGTTGTC
>NC_089781.1:91855487-91947987 GCF_040412425.1 Macrobrachium rosenbergii
ATATAGTATACTGTATATATTTCGTAGAAAATGAACATTGTGAAACTTGCATTGTAACGGATTCTGATGTCAGACTGTTTCGTTTATATATATATATATATATATATATATATATATATATATATATATATATATATATATATATATATATATATATATATATATATATATATATATATATATATATATACCTGTCATCTGGAGGTCATACAAAGCCTGCAAAGTGTTTTCGAAAAAATGAAGAATCTGCATAAAAGTGACGTACTGTTTGAGAAATGCTTGACTCAGTTGAGCGAGTTGTGCGCTTTGGCCTAGTCTTTCCTACTGTGCTACTCTGGTTTGGATTGTGTTAAGACCCCTTGGGTACTTGTAACAGGTAATTCTCGTTTGAAATCTCAGTTTTTACTTCCTGTGTCCTCTTTTGTCTCTGCGTTCTGATGCATCTGGACTGAGGCTTGCGAGTTCTGCAGCTGGATCGTAACTAAAGCTGCTCACCAGCATCTCGTTAAGTTAACAATGAAACGAGGCATTTCCTGTGGACTTGTTCGTCTCTCAGAAGCAGAATGATTAAGGTCTGTACAGCTGTACCTCAATTTCACCAAAAACTATCTACTTCTCTAGTCTAAAAGGACTAGAATCTTCGAGATTCGTGAGTGCCTCCCAGTTCATCAAAGACACGTGAAGTCATCTAGCGCGCTCTTGAGGCTCCAGTGCTTCTAAGACCTCTCTGACGTCAGCGTTATGACCGGCAAATTATAGAGAGAAGCTTCGGGCGTCCCAGTCATTACTCCTGCCAAGTACTGACAGATAATAGATGACAGGTACTCTCGTACCTACGTATTGTCAGCACCGAATGGAGATCATTTGGGGATAGAGGAGAGAAAGGAGGGGAGGTGGAGGAGGAGGAAGATGCGGAGGATGAAGGGAAGGGGAGGGAGGGGGAGGGGTCCCAGGCAGTGCCTGAGGAGGGACAAGTATCCTTCCATGACCTCACGAGGGAGCCTCCTCTTCCCCTCAGGATACTTACTGTTTATATACTCCTGAAGCGGCGGCGTCGACTGGTAACCAATCAGAGCGACCGGATTCCTACTTCATCTCCCTCCCTCTTAACCCCCTTGTTATCCTCCTCCTCCTCCTCCTCCTCCTCCTCCTCCTCCTCCTCCTCCTCCTCCTCCTCCTCCATCTTGTTTTTAGACTTCTTAATCACCTCATTCTCTTACCCTCGCACATTCTGAACAGCCGTTATCGGTGTTGGCACGGCGCTGGGACAATGTCAGCAGCACCTGCAATAAAACGTAAATAGAGAGAGAGAGAGAGAGAGAGAGAGAGAGAGAGAGAGAGAGTTGCAGGAAATACTTCAGGAAACTATTAAGGTTGATTGCTTGGTTTATATTGGCGCCGAAAATATAGGTTGGATTTTATGGGATATGTTTCAATCTTTTACTAATTAGATTCCAGATCAGCACATATCAAGGATGGATAAATAGACAGATAGGCAGATAGATAAATAGGTAGACAGGGCTTTGTTTTCTTTCTTTTCGTACCGTAAAGAATTCAGTGCCAGTCTCAACACTGGAAACACTGTGGCATTGGACGAATTCCAGAAATGAATGTCTCCCTATTACCAAATGGCAATTGTGACTAACTACTTTTGAATTTCGTGTTACAAAATGTTATTTCTCTCTCTCTCTCTCTCTCTCTCTCTCTCTCTCTCTCTCTCTCTCTCTCTCCAGAACGTACCCACATATCTTGCAGATGGACACAGCCATGCTATTTCTTCAACTACTGGAGGGCCTCTCTTTCAGGCAATGTTAGAAGAAATTCAGCCTAGCAGGTCAAGAAGAGCTGGCATTGGTACTATTATAATCAAGCATATTTGACCTTTGTTTTTGTAACACCCAATTTTTCTATCAGACAAACGTTACTCGATATACCAGACAACCACTTATCTTGAATTTTTAAATTGAGGACAAGACGAATTAAGAAAAAATCAAAAGTATTATAGACAATATAACTTAGAAGCAAAGGAGTATTGATTGTGGGATTTCTTTCTTATTGAATTAGTGCTGGAAGCTGGAAGCTTTTACTGCAGTGCTGAACACCTATTTTCTCCACACAACTTGAAAGAAAAATGAAGATTTTATCTACATAAGATTTTTATGGCTAGTGGTGATTTTATTTTACCATATTATCAAGGATAATGTGCCTTCATGACTGCAGCCCTATTCTCCCAGTACCGTTGGTCGTACCATTACCCCAAAGTATGTGTCACAGATTATGTACCATGATCCAGCAGTATGCGACCCACTTTTTGTACCATAATCTCCAAGTCTGTGTCATAGACTTAATACCATTATCCTGAAGTCTGTGTGTCACAGATCATGTACCATGATCCAGTAGCATGCGGCTCTTTTTTTTTTTTTTTTTTTTTTTTTGTACCGTGATCTCAAAGTCTTAGTTACAGACTCAATACCATTGTCCTGAAGTCTGTGTCACAGACTCAGTCGGAATCTTGGATTTTTGTTGCTGTTCGCACGGAAATAATTTCAGAGCCACTGAAGTCTTATGTGCTTCTTTCCTCGCTCTGTTTCAGAAGTTTGGCTAAAGAGGACGCTTCTTGTTTATCAGAAGTCCATCTCTCTTTCTGCTGTCATTCTCTCTCTCACCCAGTCAAGGCATAATTGCCTTGTCCAATGGACTGGAATCTGTATGCTGACTAGGTTTCTCCAGTTCTTTATGTGGTAATTTATATATATGTATATATATATATATACGAGTATATGTATATATATATATATATATATATATATATATATATATATATATATATATATATATATATATATATATATACGTATACACATACATATAATATGTATCTGTGTGTGTCCTAATTAAAATATTTATAACGAAATCATTTCACAAATTATTAATATTATTACTCTTATTCCTAGTCACTGGAGTGGTCGCTAGTGTCGTGACATGCCGCTCAGATGTCGCGAGTTCGCGCCTCCCCCAGGGCGATGAAAAAATAACTGGCTCTGTATCATGATCGGTTACTGCCGCAGTGTGGGGTCTGCGGTGGGAGGTTGAAACCAACATTCTTTGGAAGCCTGAATTTCAAGTCAGTGGCCCCTTTGGTGCGCATGTTCCATGTGAATAGGTTTCATCTACCGAAATAATAATGATATAATAATAATAATAATAATAATAATAATAATAATAATAATAATAATAATAGTGTTCCCACGCCGTCAGAAATAGAATATAAACTAGGAGGGTACCATTGGGTCAAGTCCCTGACCTTAGGGATGTTACGTAGACTAAAAATCTATGATATACATTGCAATTTTATTATTATTATTATTATTATTATTATTATTATTATTATTATTATTATTATTGAACTAAAAACTTTAAAAATTTAAATTTCTTTTGAAAAAGACAGTTTTAATAAAGGAAGCCAAGATAAATTAAATATTAGGCGAGAATGTGATCTGGCGCGTAGTTTTAAAATACAAGAAGACGTTATATATAGTTATCCCCGCAGGGAAAAATCTTAACACCCGTTATCGCATGGTTGAGAGAGAGAGAGAGTCCCACAAGATCTTATGACACATGTTGGTATTATATTTTTCCTATTTGTTTTATTTTAGTTCAAGTATTACTTTCGAAGTTTTTATTTTTTTTATTTTATATATATATATACTGTATGTATATTATATATATAATATATATATTATATGCATATATATGTATATATATATGCATATATATGTATACATATATATATGTATATATATATATACTGTATATATATGTATAGAACTAATCAACACACAATCACGTGTGGAACAGAAATAAATTTCTGACTCACATCAGGATCGAACCCAGGTCTTTCAGTTGAAAGACAAGACCGCTGCCAACCGCTGTGAGTCAGAAATATATATATATATATATATATATATATATATATATATATATATATATATATATATATATATATATATATATATATATATATATATACATATATATATTATATATATATATATGTGTGTGTGTGTGTGAGAGAGAGAGAGAGAGAGAGAGAGAGAGAGAGAGAGAGAGAGAGAGAGAGAGAGAGTTAGTTTGGTTCTTGCCTGGCCAAAGTACTCACATTTTCAATAATGATAAGATGATATATATAGTAATTTTGACGGAGAACCGATGTTTACGTCTGTCATCCCCCTCCCCGTTCCCGGGCCGGCTTCGACCCACTACATTCGACTTATGTCCAAGTATTTAATGCCCTTCTTACGTCAAAAGAGTCACACTGTCCTCGGCCCAGTTTCGAGCCCTCAATATCGCCCGTGACGAGAGTACAGAAAGAGAGTGGTTTGTCGGGGGAGGGGGTGGAGGGTGGGAGATAGACATAATCCTTATTATTCACGTGTCATTACTTATGCTGGATGAAAATATGCTTAGTGATGGATGAACGGACGGATGGAGATTGGTGGGGGCGGTGGAGGTGGTGGTGTTGGTGAAGCCCGCTATAATACCTGACTTGAAAAGGAGGGGACGTTTTTAGTTTTATCTTAAGGAAAGAAAAAAGCTGTTTTCTGTTCTTCGTCTGACATTGATGAACGCGGCAAACCTGATGTGTTTACTCGTCTTGTTTCTAATGTGCGTACTTCAGAGGATAGCAGAAACATTTAAATGTCTTTGCAATTATTTGTTATTGATACTGTTTTCGTCATATTCATGTTAAATTTAAGCTGATTCATATATTACAAACAAAAAGTCATATTAACTTTGTCTGCAGGCTTCCGCAGAATGCCTGTAATTAAGTGGATAAAGAAAATCTAATAAAAATATCAAATAAATGAACTAGTAAACTAAATGTATATGTGAATGAAAAAGAGACAAATAGAAAGAACGATAAGGAAAAGGGAACAGTCTAATGATTACTGTCTTAAAATAGCAAAAAAAAAAAATCTGTTACTCTCAGACAAAATCTTATAATTACGATGTCTTCAATAGCAAAGAATGTGCTGCTGTTCTCTCTGACAGAATTCAAGTGTTCTGACGATATCACAAAACCTCACTGCCTTCTGGTCTTTGCGTCATATGAATATTCATGAATCCTAGCGTTATTCTTCTCATGCCAGATGCTTCGTGGGGACAAATTTCTAGGCAGAAGACTTGTCGTTAAGACTGGAGTAGAATGTCTTAGTTACCTGTGTTAAAAGCTAGTTAAGAGTGGTGGTGAGATTTGCCTTAGTTAATCATAAAAAACTTAATTTTATTTACTTGTTTTTTGCTTTTAAAGTTCTCTGCATTTATGTACTTGTTAATACATTTCACAGCCTTGTAATTATTTTCTGCTGTGGATGCAATCATGTAAGTGTATGTTGGAATGTTTGTGCATATGTGTATTGTCCTCTGATCTTCTCTTCTGTATTCCCACCATCTCTCTCTCTCTCTCTCTCTCTCTCTCTCTCTCTCTCTCTCTCTCTTCCCGCGATGCAAACCTGAATGCCTTGTCGATTTTACGAAACACAGCATGTGTCCATTTGTTTAACCTGTATGTAACTCGCTGTGTGATATCTAAGGAACCATTGGCCCTTCTTTATGTAAGTTTAAGTGACTGTGCCTTTGCCCGATCTTCGGGACGGTACGTAACGTCCTTAGGGTCGGGACTTGCCGTCTCAATCCTCTTTCATATTGCCGTTATTTTGGTCGGTATGTGTACAGTCTCATCATCATCGTAATCATCATCATCACTATTATAGCCTTCGTCTCAAACCTTCTTTATATTGCCATCACTTTTGAGTGTGAGTACACTCTCATCATGATCATCATCATCATCATCTCATACCATATCATCATCATCATCATCATCATCTCATCACCATATCATCATCATCATCATCATCATCCCCTCATTATCACTGTCTCACCATCATCGCATCACCATCATCATCTTCTCATCGCCATCTCATCAACATCATCCCATCACCATCTCATCATCATCACCATCACCATCATCATCATCTCATCATCATCACCACTGTCTCGTCATCACCACTATCTCATCATTCTCACCACCATCACCATCATCATCATCATCATCATCATCATCATCATCATCACCTCCAAAGCAGGACCTCTGTGAGATTCGTCCTCTCATGTCTTTCCTGTGCATTATCTTCCACAAATCTCCCCTCACCTCGACTGGCTAAAGGCTAAACCTAATTAGTATCAAGCTTTTTAAGGTCAGACATTAACGTCATGTTACATTTTTTTGTACTAATAAAAGTTTCAGCTTGGGAGGCGCGTAGGTGCTGCGACAGACGGACGGTCAGAGAAATAATTTATGTAAACGAAGGATAATTGATCGATAATTCATTAGGTTAAAACCAGTTCTTGAAAACCTAGAGGAGAATTATATATATATATATATATATATATATATATATATATATATATATATATATATATATATATATATATATATATATATGTATATGTATATGTATGTATATATATATATATATATATATATATATATATATATACATACATACATACATACATACATACATACATACATACATACATACATACATACATACATACATACATAACTGAATCACGAAAATATGGAACGTGATGGATATATAAATAACGTCAATGCGTAGTTTTATTCGGCAGATTGGTAGAGAATATTATAAAATCTAGGCGTTTGGAAAGGGTATTGTAACAGCTACGCTTAATGCAGCACCTTTGGAAAATACACGTCTGTACGATAGATAACAGGAGAGTCTTTTTCTTTAAGATATTTTTCTTTCCCTTTTTCGCTGATGGGGATAATTGGTCGTTATCTCTCTTAATAGTTTATTTCATTCAATAATCAGATATAATGATTATTCCTCTTCGGAATTATGACCGATTTGAATTTTCATGTTTTCTTTTCCATACTGACCTTCCAAATAGGCAGTAATCCAGGATGGAAAGGAAGGATTCAGTGTTAAATTAATGCTTCTTGTGCCTCAAAAACCTTTTTATTAGAGCTGATAGTGGACCACAACGAGGCCAGAGATCTGCTAGAGAGAATGGTAAACGATGGACCTTATTTTGTTGATGATTTTATCAAACATGAAGATTTGTATAAGAATAATAAAGATTGAGGAATTCTCTTGCTTCCTCGGTGTTTCCCGTTTCCGTTCGTTTCTAGTAGGAGGGATTGTTATTTTCTTGCAGTAACCGAACTTGATTTGGGCATCCATACTCGACTCTGTTTCTTCACCACGAAAATACCAACAATAGCTATTGCAACGTCATATAATGTTGTTCAGTAACAGATATAAACATCTTTCCATGATGAACAGATTTGTTCATGACATCTTGTTAAACTATTTTAGAAATTACCGTTACATTGTAAAAGATTTTTGAAATCATCTTTACATTATAGACAATTTTGGAAATCGTCATTACATTATAGACAATTTTCGAAATCATCTTTACATTGTAAACTATTTTGAACATATCTTTACGTTATAAACAATTTTGAACAGGATTTTCACTTTATAAGCAAATTTGGGTATCAGCTCACATTAAACTCATTCAGCTTAATCTTTGTAAATTAATTTAAGCACCAATCATTAATGAGCTAATAAACTTGAACTATTTTAGACATCATTCCTTAACAACCTGATTTCAACACCCGAAACATCACAGTTAAAACATCATACCACAGTAAAGTTAACTTCGTAGGTAACTCCTCTAAAAAAAAAAAAAGCGTCTCTTTACAATGGAATACCTGGTCATATCAGCATTCAGTCATTTTAAACGTGACTCACAGAAGCATAAAATTAATTATTCCGCAAATGAACACAGAAGAGAAAAGAAGTGAGAGTACTTATAGGTGTTTCAGAAGAAACTAGTTAATAACAATATTACCTACATTTTTTCGCTCTACTTGTTCCCAAGGGCATCTGGGCTAACTGGAGGAAAATCTCGTTACGGATTTTTATACGCTTGAGCATTCTCTCTCTCTCTCTCTCTCTCTCTCTCTCTCTCTCTCTCTCTCTCTCTCTCTCTCTCTCTCTCTAACGGTTTTCTCGCTCTGTAGCTTTTTTTTTTTGTCTTTGTCTCTCTCTTTTACTAAACCTTTTTCTTTTGTGAAGCCACATCTCTCTCTCTCTCTCTCTCTCTCTCTCTCTCTCTCTCTCTCTCTCTCTCTCTCTCTCTCTCTCTCTCTCTGTAGTTGTTTTTGTCTGTCTCTGTCTCTCTCTTTTACCAAATCTCACTTTCTTTTGTTTTATAGAACTGAAATATTCTGTAGAGACTTTGAATGTTTAATGACCTTACATGACCTTACGTTCCAAATTACATTCCAGAAGAGTACAGCTGCATTCATCGAAAGCAGAATTGTAGTATTTCGGGAACAGTTACTACTAATACAGCTACTACTGCCATTACTACTGATGGATGCTGCTACTAATACTACTTCTACCACCGTCATAACTATCACATATGTAGTTGATATTCAGGAATCTGGAATTGTCTGACTTGGAATTTCGTTCGTTCCTACTAGCCTTTCGCGCCTTCTTTTGTCTCGAAATAATAGTCTCAGCAGCTGTTAGCAGCCTAGATAAGTTTAGTGTAAGTAGAATAAGTAGAAAGAGGATGTTGACAAGAACAGGGAGTAAGGAAGAAGGGTCACTGAGGAATAAGAAGGCGTTAAAGTAAGTTTGTTGGTAGAATGAAGTAAGAGAAAATCAGCTTAAGAATAAGAATGACTAAGCGATGAGGAAATGAAAAATTAGTGTTTCCAGAAATAGGTCTGAGTAGGAAGTGATTGATTGAAGACCGGTGTATGAGGAAGAAGATAAGTGTACAAAGGGGGAAGAAGATCAGTGTATGAAGAAAGAAATCAGTGTAGGAAAGGAAAGATCATAAGTTGAAAAACAGGGAAGGTGATCAGTATAGGAAAAAGATCAGTTTAGGAGGGGAAGACGATAGACGATAGATAAATAAAGATCAGTGTAGGAAGTGAAAGACCAGCACATGAAGAAGAAAATAAGTGTAGGAAGGGGTAGAAGATCAGTTTAAGAAGAAGAAGAAGAAGAAGAAGAAGAAGAAGAAGAAGAAGAAGAAGAAGAAGTCCAGTGTCAGAAAGCGAAGATGAAAGTAGGAAGGCAAAGTGGAGCAGTCTAGGAAGGAGTAAAAAAATTAGATAAAAAGAAGAAAATAAAAAGATGTGTAAAACGTAAGATCAGTATAACCAGATGTAAAAGAAGACGAAAGTAGTAGTAGGAGGAGGAGGAGGATAAATGTAAAGCTTAGGAAGCCCTTTAAAAAGTGGTAAGTGTTTGGGCACTTCGAAGTAGGGGGCGCGATAGGGTATCATCATAATAATTGCCCTACGGAGGGACAAGTTCCGCTCTCTCGAAACCGTTCTGATTCCTCCTCCTCCTCCTCCCTCTGCTTCTTCTTCTCCTCCTTCCTCGTGGTCATACAGGTCCTTAACCTTCGGGATTTCTTCATCCTAGCTGCAGGATTCTTTGTGCAATTGAATTCGTAGGATCCGTTGCCACCTAACAGTTGGTTTTAACGCAGGGAAAATCATCTGGAAGGCTCGTAATATTATCATCATTAACAAAGGAATAGAAAGACTGATTTTTAAGTTGTGATTTCTCATGATTTCAGAAAATCTGGTAAATTCCCTGGAAAGGGGTGTCGTATTTTTTTTTTTTTATCTTGAAACCTGTCCAAGACTTCATTTAATCAGAAAGGCCTTGTTGAGGTTTTAGTTTCAGCCAAAACCTCATCTTTTAACATTTTGACATGTGACACCAGAAAGATTTTCGATAATTATAACCATTTGACAGACTCTTGAAGCAATATTTTCATTTTGCTTTAAGTGACAAAGGGATCTTTCGCTACATGGTCAACTGATATCTAGTAAAAAAAATTCTTATAGTAACCTTAACAGATACTAACTGACCATCTCGCCACGCGTAACAGCTTTGCAAATTCTTGAACAAATATTTTCGTTTTATTTTAAGTGACAAAGATATCTTTTGCTCTATGTCCAACTAACTACCAAGTCAGAACAAATCCTTTTAGTAACTTGAATAGATATTAGCTGACCATCTCCTCTGTCGCGGGAAGCAATTTGACAAATTCCTGAACCAATATTTTCATTTTACTTTAACTTATAGAGATGTTTTTCACTATACGAGCAACTATCTAGCTAAAACAGTTCTCTTCCCGTAGATTGGTAGAGCCGTCAGTGCACCTCAGGCGGTGCACTGTAGGCATTACTTAAGGTTCTTTGCAGCGTGCCTTCGGCCCCTAACTGCAACCTCTTTCGTTCCTTTTACTGTATTTCCTTTCATATTCTCTTTCTTCCATCTTACTTTCCAGCTTCTCCTAACATAGTGCAACTGCTTTGAGGTTTTCCTCCTGTTACACCTTTCAAACTTTTGCTGTCAATTTCCGTTTCAGCGCTGAATGGCCTGATAGGTCCCAGTGCTTGGCCTTCGGACTAAATGCTATATTCAACTCAGTTCAAAAAAATTCTTTTAGTAATCTGAATAAATATTAACTGACCACCTCCTGACGGTTAAGAAGAGACGGAGAAGGTTAAAGGAAGACGCAGCATACCACACCTGTCCTACTTGAGTCATCAGCAGGCAGACCTCACACAAGGTCAAAGAAATATCGTTGGTGATCTTCACTTTTGGCCGATACCGAAGTATTTGACGCCATCGCCCAGGTGTTTTCCGGAGGCGCAGAACGACGCCTACGCAGTGCTTCCCCCCAACTCCCCCCGCCCTTCCGCCCTCCTCCTCTCTCTCTCTCTCTCTCTCTCTCTCTCTCTCTCTCTTCTCCATTTGTATTGGTGACTGGTTTCAACGTTTCATCCTGTATATAGTTGGTAATTCTTCCAATTTTTTCATATGCCATACGTGTAGTCTCTCCTCTCTCTCTCTCTCTCTCTCTCTCTCTCTCTCTCTCTCTCTCTCTCTCTCTCTTTATATTTGTAGTATTGGCTGTTTATTTTCTGCGTTTCTTCTCGGGTATTTTTGGTTAATTCTCTCATTCTTTTATATGGCGTACCCGTAGCTACCTTGTTCTTGCTTTTTTAAAACTCTCTCTCTCTCTCTCTCTCTCTCTCTCTCTCTCTCTCTCTCTCTCTCTCATTTCTGTTATTGACTTTTTAATTTTCTGCGTTTCTTTCATTGTATTATTGGCTAATTCTTTCGAATATTTCTGTCTTATACGACGTACAAGTAGTTACCGTATTCTCTCTCTCTCTCTCTCTCTCTCTCTCTCTCTCTCTCTCTCTCTCTTGACCGTTGTAGCACAGTTGTAGCAACTGAGGCTCACGACCGACAAGTTTAGGGTTCGATCTCGACCAATATGTGTGTGTATGTCGATATAAATATATATATATATATATATATATATATATATATATATATATATATATATATATATATATATATATATATATATATGTATATATATATGTATATTTATATATATTTGTATATATGTAGATATATATATATATATATATATTATATATATATATATATATATATATATATATATATATATATATATATATATATATATATATATATATATATATATATAGATATATATATATATATATATATATATATGTATATATATATATATATATATATATATATATATATATATATATATATATATATATATATATATATATATACTGTATGTATAACAACAGCAGGTTTTCGACACCGTAATTCCTCGCCCCCACTGGGATGGAACCATTCATCTCTCTCTCTCTCTCTCTCTCTCTCTCTCTCTCTCTCTCTCTCTCTCTCTCTCTTGCGTCAGTTGCATACCGTATCAACCTCTTGTCGAGTTCACGCGTATCCTCGGGATAAGTCAGCTTCTTCAACCTTGCGTTAAGTGAGGATATTTAAACGGAATTTTTTTTTTAATGAATTCTTTAATGTAGGCGTTTGCGATGAGCTCCGGAGTTTTAAAAGGCTGGTGTTTATCTTTTGGTTTCTCTACTCGTTTATCTGTTTATTTGTTTATGTTTTTTTTTATTCTTAATACATAGTTATCTGCATATTCATTTTTGCTTGTTACCTATTTGTGTATTTGACCCTATGAGGTAAAGCTATCATCATTTCTTTTGCGTAGTGCCTTCTAATCTCTCTCTCTCTCTCTCTCTCTCTCTCTCTCATTTTGTCAAGTCCCAAAATTTGAATCTGATGTTCATAGGTTCTCACCATCACCTGAAACTAATGAGAGAATATCAGGCAAAAGACGTGAACGGGACAGACAGACAGACTGATGCCAATAGAAGTATTTGAAGAATGGTTCCATGTTTATTTCTTTATTTAGAATATATATTGAAAAAATACTTCGGTGTTACTTTAAGATCGAGAAGAGAGAGAGAGAGAGAGAGAGAGAGAGAGAGAGAGTCGGGGGGTGGCTGCCATAATCTGATTCACTCAAGCGTCTGGACGTCTCTTTTTATTTTCCTATATTTCTTGCTCCAAAAATCGAGGAAACCCTCATTTATCTACCCACAACGATCGGTTTCAGCAACCCTTGATGTTCGTCGTCATTACACTCTTTCGATAGATAAAGTAATCTTTCAAAAATTTCCCCCTGAAATCCGTTGAAATCTCCGTCCCTACTTTTAAGAAACAAAATGCACTCTTGTTATGTACTTAAACGTTCTAGAGTCTCTTGAATTAAAACGAAATATTACCTGTTCTCTCCACGTAAGGTCTCTCTGGTTACAGTTGAAAAGGAATATTTTTGATAAATGTTTTTCTTTCCCTGCAGAAGAAACGTTGGTGTTGGCTACTTTTTACCCGAGAGATGACAGATATCTATGTTTTAAGTCGTATATTTTTTTTCTGTCTCGCTTCTTACCTAGATTAATATTTTGTGGGCAGTGGTCCATATAGGTATTTCCTGTTAATTGACGTCTGTATTTTCTTTATATTTATCATAATGTACTCTGGAAATGTTTGCCTTAACCTAATGTTCCCCAAATGATGAGGTAACTTGGAAAAAGATTTTAAAAAAGTAATTTTTTGAAGACGCATCTTGTACAATTAGTAATTTCACAAAACATTCCGTACTAAGCCTTCTCAAAAATAAATAAGAATATATAGGAAAGAAGCAGGAGATAATATAATATATATCATGTATAAAGTTAGCATATAGGCTACCTATCAACTTTTTACAGTGATAAGCATGTCTGCTAAAATAACAATAAGTATTTGTAGAAAAATGAAGAGAGTAGATATAGACGAGAAAGAAAATTATTGACTCATTTGATTCTGCGACCTGACATGACACAAGTACGTTGATCATCGGTTTCGAAAATGTGTCATTTCAATAAACGTTTTCGTTTCATAAAACTTCAGTTAAATCCATAAGAGACAAATAATATAATAATACAATATAATATAATTAAATATAATATAGACATCAACGCTTTACATATCCTTTTCTGAAAACGTAACTATACTTCGACATAATACGGATCAAACAACGAAGCATATAAACTGACAAAGGATGCGGCCGACGAACTAAGGAACCCAGGAAAAGCTTGGCAGGGACTGAAGGATGTGTTGGGCACACACACGCACACACACGCATACGCAGGTCCTTGCCCTCCGCAGTGTGAGCCCTTTCAATCCCCGCTAGGAACACGAAGGATCCCCGCCTCATCCTACAACAATTATCATATCGAAGATGAGTGTTATGGGTCGGCGCTGGTGCCAATGATTGCCCCCTCACGCTTCTCCTCTCTCTCCTCCTCCTCCTCCTCCTCTCTCCACACACACACACACACACACACACACACACACATATATATATATATATATATATATATATATATATATATATATATATATATATATATATATATATATATATATATATATATATCTTAAAAGGCTTAAATGAATAGAATATTTTATGAGTCTGCGCAACTCGCCTTGCCATTCTTACAAAAAGCAACTAATTTTTTGAGCAGATTCTACAAAGAAGGAATCATTCTTTAAGCCAGGGTACATTTGAAAATACGCGCATGCGTACATAACTCGCCTTTAGCCATGTAAATGTTACGTAGCCCTACAAGCACACACGCACCCCCAGACATGATGTGTATTAAATTAGTAATGGAGAGAAAGAGAGAGTGGGTATGAATCTCCTTGTTAACTAAATAAAAAAATTTTAAAGTAATCATGACCTGCGGTAGAAAGTCGGATGACTGTCATCGCTAATTGAGGTAAATAAACGCCATGACAGTAGACGTCTATACAACAGACCGTGAAATATCAGTAATTACACCCAAATTACTCGGCCTCGCGCCAGCCTAAAGGGAATCAAGGTATTGGTTCATTAGGCAATCATGACGGGGTTCTGGGACGCCCTTGTGATCGTTACACGGCTGTTAGAAGCCTCAGCCAGCTGCTAGTAACTTTTCTTAACTGTTATGAATCTTGGTTAACCTTTAGCTAATACGCAGGAAACCTTGACTAACCGTTAGAATCATTTATCAACTGCTAAAAACCATTGTCAGCCTTTGGAAACTTGTTAGAAAATTTGGTCAAAAGTTGGAATAGCTGTTAGAAGCCTAGGTCAACCACTGGCATAATTATCAGACGCCGAGGTCAACCACTGGAAAAACTATTAGAAGCTAAGATCAACCACTGACAAACCTATTAGAACTTAGGCCAGCCATTGGCAAGATTGTCAGAAACCAAAGTCAGCCAATGTTAGAACTGTCAGGAAACAAGGTCAACCATTGCCCCAACTGTCAGAAACCAAGGTCAGCCATTGGCAGAACTGTTAGAAACCAATGTCAGCCAATGGCAATACTGTTAGAAACCAAGGTTAACCATTGGCAAAACTGTCAGCAACCTAGGTCAACCATTGGCAAAGTTGTCAGCTTCCTAGGTCACCAATGGCAGTGCTGTTAGAAACCAAGGTCAGCCATAGGCAAAACTTAGAAACCAAAGTCAGCCATTGTCAAAACTGTCATAAACCAAGGTCACCCATGTCAGAACTGTCATAAACCAAGTTCAGCCATTGGCGAAACTGTTAGAAGCCTTTGCCAACTGTCAGAATCCTCGGAAAACTTGTTGCAAATATTCCTCAACTGTGGGAAACGTGTCAGCAAACAGAAACATCAGTCAACCTGAAGAGCCTCAGTAAAACAATTAAAATCCTCGACCAACCGACCCTCTGAAACCTTCGCCAACTGCAAGGGGGACGAAACCTACCTCATCTGCGAAGGAAATCTATATTCAAGAGAGCAAGTCTTTTATAGTTATTCAACCGTGAAATAGAGAGTACCCCTCGGAATATCAGATAATCTCTCAGGTGTGTGGGAGACGTTGCCTAAGGACGCGAGATTATATGCCTGACTAATTTTTACGATTTTGGCGTGTGACGTGCATGGCAAGAGGGAAAAGGCAGCAATTAATTGCTGGGGACGCATATCCTGAGGTAAGGATAAGGAGTCTTTCCCAAGGGGTCTTGTACATCTCGAGTCCTATGTGAGTTCCGTCTCCCACAGGAGGTTATTCGGTAGCGATCAATAGTACGTGACTTAAGACATAGAATAGTGACTTGTTGGCTCTGATACTTTAAATCTTCGTTCTCTAGGTCTTCGTATTCCCTTTGAATCGGCAGTTACGAACGACCTTAACCGTCTGGGTCAGTGAAGACGACCGTTTTCGTCCGAGTTGACTTAATTAGTCGAGAAGACCTCGGGCGTGTTTGAAAAGGTGTTGGTGTAATGAAAAACAGCGTTGACATATTAACTGAATTCATTGGTGTGAGCCTGTTCTTTCACGTAGGTGGTTAAAATGTTTAGATGTGCTTCTAAGATGTTTGCGTGTTTTTTTTATAACATCTCTCTCAGTGACTCTAGGAGTAGGCCCCGTGAATATCTCGAAAAACTTTCTCTCTCTCTCTCTCTCTCTCTCTCTCTCTCTCTCTCTCTCTCTCTCTCTCTCTCTCTCTCTCTCTCTCTCTCTCGGGATTTTCTAGACTAAAAAATTCTCTTGAAAACTTCAATGAATTTTTAGTACCCCCTGTGAATCTCTCTCTCTCTCTCTCTCTCTCTCTCTCTCTCTCTCTCTTAGGATTTTCTAGACTTAACAAAAATGGGAAATCTCCTCAAAAATATGAGTGAATGTAGATGTACCCCCTGTGAACATCTAAAAAAAAAATAATAATAAAATAAGCGTGATTGCGCTTATGTGTGTGTTTGTCAGGATTTCTTGACTGATAACAAAAGTCGCTCCTGAAATACCACAGTCGGTTGAAACATCCGCTGGAAGGCAGTTCTGTGAAGAAGTAGTGATATCACCTCAGGTGACAGTACATCACAGTACCTCAGAACAAAACACTTGTTGACAAGGGAATCATGAATGCCATCAACGTCATTCCTTCTAGACACTTTCCGCTATACCTTCGGGCATTTGAGGAAAGTAAACACCATGCCCCGTAATACCTCCTGGGGATGCCATATAAAAATGTTTGCCACTATGCTCTCGGCCTATAGACTTGATTACATATCTTCGGGCACTACTCCACGCTGCCTTCTTTCAGGCTGATGTGATTTGAAAATATGTTCCTCTTTCCATTGAGCGAAGCTTGTATGTTATTGTTATTATTATTATTATTATTATTATTATTATTATTATTATTATTATTATTATTATTATTATTATTATTATTATCAAGGCAATAAACTTGACACGGTAACATTTTCATTACAGCAACGTTTCGACTCTTTCTAGAGTCATTCTCAAGATATTCAAAGAAAATGCCGTTAAATTACCTAAAAAACCTTGAAATAACATTGTCACCAATACTATTAGTATGCAAATCTAATCACGTGGAAATGCACCAGCTCAAAAAGTAACAAAAACGATTAAAAGCAATTAAAAAAGTAAAGATGGGGAAATAAAATAGGAAAATCAAAATATATTCAGTGGAAGTGAAAAACTATCTAGATGTCAAATTAACTCTACTGTTCTTAGCTTTCTAGCAATGAACTCAAGGAAAAAGACATGACCAACAGCAACTAATAAAAAAAGAGAAGAGACAGGAATACAAAAATATGCGACAAGTTACTCATATACTTATTTTACATTGCAGAGTGTATCTTGGCCGATTTCGTAAGCAGCACGGGAGCAGAGAAAATTCCTTACGTCTTCATGCCTCTCAAACATCAGTTGGTCCACCCCACGGCTGAAGTAGCGCTACTAGGTTTGTATACATACTTATATATGTGCATGTATGTATGTATATATATACAGATAGATTTTATATATATATATATATATATATATATATATATATATATGTATGTATGTATGTATGTATGTACGTATGTATGTATGTATAATCTCTTTGTTAATTTATAATTTTAAAACCAACTTTGAATTATAAGGTTATAGAGTTAAATTTTTAACTCTATAATAAACTTTATATAGAGTCTTATGCCTTTATTGCTGGAGTTGGTTTATGATAAATTTTCAGTCATAATGCTAGTGTTAGCGTTGCTAAGGTGCTGAAATCTAGATTTTTCAGTTTGGTTAAATATATAGTTCCTGTTATTACCATTCATAATAATAAACTCTTATATTTATGAAACCAGTCAAAATACCTTTAACTTAATTGGCAAATAGAACAGAATAATAGAATATCATGTGTGACTGGTGGAAAGGTCAGAATAGAGAAGAAATGACTATAACTTAAAGGATATAATTAAGAGCTCATGATTGTTGATAAGTCTTATCTAGAATTAGGCAGTGGGTCTGATTCATCCAAGCAGAATGACTGCATACCTCAAGGAATTCTTTGAATGTACCTTACCTTTAACTGGAAGGAAGTGTCAACCACAAGTTAATATTGGTATCCCCTGTTACCGTGCCCCTTGCAGTGGCTACTCGTTGCAAAGTTTGGCGGAAAGGTGCTAAAATATTCCAGAAAACGAGCCATACCTTTGTTTACACAATTACTGTCACTCTTTGTGAGATCTCAAATCCCCAGCGTGAATCCATAAGTTTAATTAGGCGCGGTTTTGTTTTTGCATTCCAGATGTTTGAAGTAAGTCAAGTGCTTCTTGCATGTAAATTTCCAGATCCATAAAATGACTCAGGAATTTTTTGGCATGGTTATTCTAGATCCGTAAAACGCTCCAAACAGATCTGCAAGTTGATTCTAGATCCAGAAAATATCTCAGACAGAATAAATCAAGTAGTTTGTCCGCGAAACTTTTCAGACTCATGTAAAAACTCAGGATGTTTCTCCTATGTCTCTCCAGTAGCCTGATGTCTATATTTATGCGTTTCCTACATAGGCCTGCAACATGGCGGTACTCCTCTCATGTCTCCTGTGTGTGTCGTCACCAAGGGCAGCATCCTCACTCCTGACGGTTGGAAGAACATGGCCAATACCACCACTTTTGAACCGCCCTTCAGGTGAGTGAAACTTGTCAGTTTGTTATGTAATATATGTATCTATACTGTATCTATGGGTATGTAAACAGACATGGGTATATACCATAATCCCCCGTTGTTGTTATTATTATTATTATTATTATTATTATTATTATTATTATTATTATTATTATTATTATTAAAACCTGTTATATGAATACTTTCCTGCCATTTGAACTATTTCCGTATATAATTCTGAGACTGACTCAGTACTATTTACCATGCTTCAGGATCGTTATTCATACGTATAAAACTAGTGGGGCTTTGCAATTTGAAAAGTTTAACCTTATCAGTAATTAAAATAATTAACTTTTAAAATGCTATATAATAGAAAATAATGCAGGAAAACTACTGCTCAAAGTGAGAGAAAAATGTGACTAATTTACGGTGAGGAGAAATATATACAGTAGGTAGGATATAACTGTAATATACTATGAGAGAGAGAGAGAGAGAGAGAGAGAGAGAGAGAGAGAGAGAGAGAGAGAGAGAGAGAAAACCCATCACAAAAGATTAGATAACATCACTACCATTCACCTCTATTAATACCAATTCAGGTAACCATCACCTCAGCCCGGTCACATCGGCTACTGCAAAGTCACCAATATAAATGAATGAACTTTCTTCCTTCCTTCGTTTTCCCCCTTTCAGGTTATTTCGCGACGGAGGGCGCACCTACGTCCAGTGGGTGGGAGAGGAAGCCGCCCGCGTAGCAGCCGAAGGGCGCCTTGTGATGGTCACTCTCATCTGCAGGGACGCCGCCAAACCAGATACTCCCGTGTTCACTCCCTGCCTGGCCTTCAGAGTGGCTGGGAGTCCTGGTAATTAAGACTCTATAAGATTATTATTATTATTATTATTATCTTCAAATCCAAAAAAAGGAGGTTTATTATTATTTTTTTAGTTTATCATTAATAATAAAATGCAATATTATTAACATTATTATTATTATTATTATTATTATTATTATTATTATTATTATTATTATTATTATTATTATTAAAGTGTTCTGTGTGTGAAAGTCTGTTCTTGAATTTTTCTGTGATATTTTGGTGTGGTTTGAAAGGTTTCTTCAGCGGGATTATTTTAAAGGCCTTTGGTGAAACTGTGACTTCATGGGTACAAGGAGAATATAAAAATTATTATTATTATTATTATTATTATTATTATTATTATTATTATTATTATTGGCTGTAAGCCCGCGTGTTTATATCTCCAAAGGGCCTGTATAATTATTATTATTATTATTATTATTATTATTATTATTATTATTATTATTATTAAACTTTATATTTCTATCTCTCTGAATAAAATCAAAAGATTCAAGGGAATATAAACTGTGATAAAATAAGATCTCTTACGAAATTCCTTCATCGCAACACCAGCGCCCTTTCACACGTATCATTTCACCATCAGGAGGAGCGGCGGAAACGGCCGTGTCTGCGCCTGTGCGGGGCGTGGGGGCCTCGGGCCTTTCGTCCAGCGAAGGGGTCATCATAGGCCTAGTCGTGACCTGCCTCGCCATCACGTACATCGTGGCCATGACGATCTACATCAAAGTGAGGAGACGAAAGCGGAGGGCTCACAATAGGTCAGTGGATTTCTCGTTGCATTATTGTTGTTCAGTTTCAGCTCAGAAGAAAGGGTATTGATATCCGAGAGGCGATGGAGTGAGTATGAGATGGAGGTGAGGGGCACAGTGCATGCAGTGAATGTTGATGTATATAGTGCTAATTTCGGCTCAGAAGAGAGGGTATTGATAACCGAGAGGCGATAGAGTGAGTATGAGATGGAGGTGAGGGGCGCAGTGTATGCAGGGAATGTTGATGCATATATTGCTAATTTCGGCTCAAAAGAAAGGGTTACTGATATCCGAGAAGCGATGGAGTGAGTATGAGGTGGAGGTGAGGGGCGCAGTGTGTGCAGGGAATATTGATGTATGTATTGCTAATTTCAACTCAAAAGAAAGGGTATTGATATCCGAGAGGCGATGGAGTGAGTATGAGATGGAGGTGAGGGGCGCAGTGTATGCAGGGAATGTTGATATATATATTGCTAATTAGCCTTATGTATAGGTGTATGAAGCATATAATATTATGGAATTTTTCCGCACAAGGGGCTCATCAACGATTCATCGGTGAAAATATGACTGGTGTGTGAAAGCAAAAGAGGGCGAAGCTAAATCCCCATGAAAGCGACGAATCTTGGTGTCTCGAAGGGTGAACAGTTGTGAAAGTCAAGGAAAACTAAAGCAGAAAGAGAAATCCAAACCCCATACAGATGAGGTATTAATTTAAGTGTCTGCAAGTCACTGTAGAGTGCAAATAACTTGAGAACGAGGAAAACAAGTAAAAAATGCGACGAAGTTCCTTCGGCTCAATCGAGTTTTCTGTACAGCGTACAATCAAGGCCTCCGAAAATAGATCTATCTCTTTCGGTGGTCTCGGTATAATGCTGTATGAGCAGCGGCCCATGAAACTTTAACCACGGCCTGGTGGTTGCCTGAAGCACGATTATGGCTAACTTTAACATTAAATAAAATCAAAACTACTGAGGCTAGAGGGCTGCAGTTTTGTATGTTTGATGATTGGAGGGTGGATGATCAACATACCAATTTGCAGCCCTCTAGCCTCAGTAGTTTGTAAGATCTGGGGGCGTACAGAAAAAGTGCGGACAGGAAAAAGTGCGGACGGACAAACAAAGCCTGCACAATAGTTTTCTTTTACAGAAAAGTAAAATAGAGAGAAATGGACTAAAAGGTTAAGAGATAAGCTCATCAGCTAACATGGTAAATCTAAAATGAAGAGGAACGGTGTGAGAAGCTTCCAATAACTGCAATAAACTAATGTGAGGAAATTTATTAGATAACATCTTCACAAAATCATGATAATATACTCAGGTCAGCTTTTGTTTCGGAAGGTAATTGTGTTATACAATATGCTTTTTTCTATTACTTTTATCAAAACACCTGTTGCTGTTATTATCATCATTGTTATTGTTGGTGCTTCTGTTATAGTTCTTGTTATTTTTACTAGTAAACGACCATTTATTTAGAACAAATCCCAAAATCTATTAACGTGTAAAGGGAAAAAAGAATAATCAGGTTTTGTGAAACAAAGATAAAATGAATAACAAACGAGTGATTCAGTCAACAAACAACAAAATATATAGATAAGTAAATGGATAAGTAAAGCATAAGTTCAGAAGTTCCAGCGAAGGTGCAGTACATTACTGCATTTGAATACATTTTTATCTGTTTGTTAATTTGTTAATTAATGTTCTTAATAAGTGGTATTATCTCTTCTTTCTGTATTTCCCTTTACTTCCTCTTACCTCTTCCTAATGAACACCTTAATATTCTTTGGAAGCTCGAATTTCAAGTCAGTGGTCCCTTTGGTGGGTTTGTTCCATATGAATAGAGTTCATCTTCTGAATATAACAAATAATAATAATAATAATATGTATCCCATGTTACCGTCTTTTCATTCTCCTCAGAAGCAAGCTAGCCGAAGAGGGCCTTCGGACTCACACCAAAGGTAGAGGTGGCGGAGCGGGAGGGGGAGGAGGAGGAACTGGTGGCGGAGACAGACGCCCTGGCCGAGCCATTCCCAAGCCGTCCCTCGTGTCCTCCGAGGATGACTCCGATCACGAGGACATCGTTGACCTCTCCATGGCCTCGAGGGCGAGGAGAGCCAACAGGGTAACAAGAATTATCACTTAGACCTGCGCTGGAACAATTATTGTCCTCTTGTTATTCCAGTTATCCTTGTTATTATAGTTCATTGAAATTTATAATAATAACAAAAAATGCTCCGAAGTTTCTTCGGAGCAATCGAGTTTTCTGTACAGCGTATGAAACTCTCAGCCACGGCCCATGAAACTCTCAGCCGGCCGTGGCGGCCTGTGTTGTTGCGGTGCCAGACGCAAGATTATGGCTAACTTTAACCTTAAATAAAATAAAAACAACTGAGGCTAGAGGGCTACAATTTGGTATGTTTGATGATTAGAGGGTGGATGATCAACATACCAATTTGCAGCCCTCTAGCCTCGGTAGTTTTTAAGATCTGAGGGCGGACAGAAAAAGTGCGAACGGACAGACAAAGCCATCTTATTAGTTTTGTTTTACAGAAAACTAAAAATGGGTTTGGTAATCTTCACAATAACATTTAAGTCTTCTTTTTCTTGGAAGTCATAATATAGGCTACTATTTTAGTACTGGCTTTCAACTAATTTCAGAAGTCATATTTCTAGTCTTGGCTATTTTTACAGGTTTATTCTTAAGTAAAGGAAATAAATTTCATTGAACTGTCGCGAATTGAATACTCTAGGTTTTCAGTATTTCATGCTGAACCAGCATTATGCTGATAAAGAAACTTTCTTTACGTGTCAGATATATTTATGCACAATTACCAAATTTCCTTGGATTTCTCGCGTTCCAGAAATACAGACCTTTTTTCAGCTTATACGCAGTCAGTATCCCATCACCCTTCGAACTGACCGAAAAGTTACCATAATTTCTTTCCCCCTTCTACAGGAGCGCAATGGCGTGACCTTCACCACGGCTGTAGTCCATGGAGAGGGCGTAGGAAGAGGAGCATGCCACGAGCCTTCGGATGGCTTAGAGAAAGCTCCTAGGTCTCATCTTGCTGTTGTGGAGACTCTAGGTGAGAACTTTGGTTCCAGTGCTACTTTCTGTTCAAACTTCAGCGCCATTTTTTTTTAGGATTCTTGGCTTCTTTAGTTTTCTTAGCATTCATTTACATGTATGTTATGTATTTTTATTTAGATCGTAAATTTTTAGTAAATATTTTATGCAAAATGTTATATTTACACTAGGAATATTGTACTGACAAATGAGTTATAAAATATATTGCCTAGGTTTTATCAAGATTATCTGACATTCTTATAGATTATCGTTCTTAATCAAGATACGGTAATAGAAAATTTCTTCATTCAAAGTGCTTTCGTTTTAAAATGATTGATGCATTATTTTATGCATATGTGTATTTTTATAACTGATTATGCATTTCACAAATGTTTCTCTTGCGTCATTAGGTCTCCCCTAAAATCAGATTTGCAAAAACATCTCTAAAGTTTGGGAGTCCCCATATGCTGCGCCTGCATATTGACTACATTATTTAAACCAAAAACTCACTAGTATTCAGAAAGGGGTTTAGAACTGATGATTGGCCCCCCTAAGCATTCCCTGCACAGGAATCTTAAAAGTTCCTGAGGCTTTCAGGATCTGATTTTTTTACATTGGACATGTGACTTACTGTATTTCAAGTTGAATTCTCTCACTCCTACATACCATCCACTTACTTTCACTGTAACTGTTTTTTCCTAAAGGTGAAGCTGTTGGCGAAGCAAGTGAGCCTCGGCCTGTCCCCATTGTGACTCCTACAGAGGGAAGCGGTGCCCCAGCTGATATTCAAGCAGCTCAGGCTAAGAGAAAGCTTTATTTCAACCCTGCATATTTCGAACCCGAGATGTTACAGGTGAGAGATGTGGTGTTAAGGAGTCCAGTCTCATTATGCTAAAGGTTTTATCCTTCAAGTCATTTGTTTGGTAAAAAAAAAAATCACAGACACCTGACAAGCAAATAACATTCTTGCCATAACTCTCAAGACTAACATTTCAAATTACTGGATATTTTGAGAATATTTTTAATTATTCATATGTTTACCGTATTGTGTGAATGCTACACATATTAGCTTAGTCTTCCTTTAGGAGAAGAAAGCATCTTATAAAGATACGTGCCCTTTGCAAAAGTTAGTGTTTGCCATGCTAATCAAATCAACTTCTTTCCACTGAGCTAGAAATGTAAAAGTTATATATCTGTTATTCCAGTCTCCTCCACCAGCAGCTCTCGAGTTCTTGGAAAGGATTCGAGAGATGATCACAATTGCCAAAAGCAAGATGAAAATGAAGATGTATCAGCCCAGCCTGGTCGACATACCAGAAGAAGACTATGAGCACCCCTCTAGACCCATGAGCAGGTCTACAGAGACTTGTAGCCAGATAACTCTCCCCATTGACGACCAGGACGAGGAAGAAGAGACCAAGTACTCGAGCGACCACAGCATCCAGAGTGATTCCCTGGAGCGCAAGCCACGTGAGGACGACAGCCGGAGCTCTACACTGAAGAAGCTTGCCCGAAGAGTCAACAGCCAGGGCCAAAGTATAGTTAGTGAAATCATAAGAACTTTAGACCTAAAACCGCGTCTTCCTCCAGTCGAGGGGATGTATGGGTCCCATAACCAGAAGGCTCAGGCTCCCAAACCACCCCCTCCGAAGCCTGTCAATGCTCGTATTGAGTCACCAAATGAACCAGACGATGATTTCCCTGAACTTATTAAGCCATCTATGCTGAGGAGCGTATTGAGAGATGGCAAGAGACTCACAGACTTGAACAATACTTTTGAGAATTTCAGGCAAGAAATGATGGCCACTTTCAACAGAATGAAGAAGGTCGGAGAGGCTATCTCGCCTAAGTCTAGTCTGAGCAGATCAAAGAATAAGAATAAATATGAAGCCTCTCCTGACAGCACGGTTGAAAAGAATAAATCTGGAACTGGTAATAGTGAAGGGAAAGTTCAGAAATGGCTGCAAACACTGGAGAGTAAAAATTCGTACACCAGAATGTCTGACAAGCAAAATGTTGTGTTTGACTCACGAGTGGGCATGTCCCAAAAGGAGGGGTTGCCTCCACCACTGCCAGAGAAAAACGGCAAGCCCCCAACACTACCCAGGAAAAATAAACCCTTTCCCCAGCGTAGCACTTCATTTCACGAAGTAAAAGAATCTGCTAATAGCTCTAATGATACAGCCAAAGATAGCGTTACCCCAAGTCAGCCCTTGCCACCAAGGAATACTGTAACAAGATCATTGTCATGGCAAAATGAACATCGTCACTATGATTCAAATCCACGCCGACCTCGTCAGCAAGTTCCCATCCTTCCGGAGGACAGTCTAAATACCTCATATGGCTCTGAGGATGACTCTTTGAATGATCTTCTGAGTGAAGCTGAATCAAAGATGCCAAAAATGACACCAAGTGACTCTGACAGTACTTACTCAGACACAAAACCTGGCCGTAGGGGTTCCCTTGAACATAAGAGGAAAGATAAACATGAAATTAAGTCATTATCGAGGCAGCTTCCACGGGAGGAGGAAATGACAGCAAGAAATGAGATTTTCAACAAGAATACTGGTGCTAAGACAATGTCTCGTTTAGCCAAAAGCAACGATGCTCCGTATGAAAAAATAAGAAATGGAAATAAGATGAAAGATGATGAAGAGGACCATACATATGAGGAGATTCGTTTCCCTGGAGAAGGAAAACAGAGACCAAAGAGAAAGGCTCCTTCAAAACCAAAGGCTAAGAATAACATAAGTGAAATTCAGATTGACAAAGATAACAGAATTGATGATGAAGCATTATACAATGTTTACAGTAATCCTGAATCTCACATTAGTGAAGTCACTATTCCAGAAACTTGCTCAAGCCCCGTTTACTCTGGTTGCAAAGTGACCATCCCAGTTGTTGACAACATGAACAATGAAAATGAAGTGCTGTCATCAGGGTTTGATCAAGACACTCTAGAGAAAAAGGGCAGAAAGGTGCAGCGAAATGGAAGTATAATTCAGGACTCTTTAGAGAGACCAAAAGTAAAAAAGAATGATAAATCAGAAAGTAAAGATAACAGTAGCCTTGAAAGAAAGAAAGCCCAGAGAAGAATGTCACTTCCAGGTGAGACCAGCAAGAATAAGGACAAAAGTCTTTTAGACATATATGAGTCACGAAGTAGCAACAGGAGTATAAGAAACTATAAACATGTTTCACCTGAGCGCTCATATTCTCCAGTAAAGTTTTCCAATCCACCATCAAAAACACCAGGATCATTTTATCTTAGTAATATTAGCAGCGCTAACGAGAATAATAATAATAATATTGTGAATAACAGTGACAGTCAAAAGAAGATGAGAACCTTCAAGGATTATCAAGAGATGAAATTCCAGAGGAACTCCTCAGACTCAGAAGTTAGCAGTAGCCCACTTCCAGTCACAGGTTCAAGCATCAATCTGAATTTCCGCAGCTCAAGTCCCAATAACAAAGAACAGAAGGAAATTAGACCTCCATTGCCACCAAAAAATACAAGAACATCAGACGACACCTCTCCTATTCTTCCTCCTAAGGGCCAAAATGTCCGTCCACCTCTTCCTCAAAAGTCAAACAAGAGGTATGAAACAGAATCTGACTCAGAACGTCCTAAGTTACCTGAAAAATCGAGGAAAAAATTTGTCACGGAATCCCTTTCCAGATCATCTAGTGGAGGCTCAATTCCTGAACTAACAGAGGAAGAGGCACGATCTATCCTCCATGGTCTACTTGCTCACACAATACACGATGCCAACAGACTGTCCCCTCTTCATGAGGAAGAAGACACCAGACATTTTTTAGGGTTAGGGAACACTGCCGTAGACTCTGAGTCCCAGGGCAGTGTTCCCAAACTTAGTTCTTACTCATCAGGATCACTTGAAAGTTCAGCATCATCAGCTTCATCATCATCATCGCCGTCCGTGACAAAAAGCGACCAGGAGGGTGACACACTTGGAAAAGCTGTGGAGTCAAGCCTTGACCATCAGATTGTGAATGGCTATGGCAATATGGAACCTCCAGGGTCGCCTGGCAGTGAGGCCAGAGTTAGTGGAGAATTTATTTTGTCAACCATCGGCCGATCACCATCACTGCGTCGGCAGACTTCACTGAGCAGAGAACAGAAGAGCGGATTTTTGGCAAAGCTGAGAGACATGACTGACGACTGTGTAGAGGGTGAGCATATGTCTAAGGGTATGGAGATTGCTTTAGCTCTTAAAGCAAAGACAGAACTTGAGAAACACTTCAAGGAGAAAAGTGGTGCCGACAGCATAAAGCGCACGTGGAGAAGGATCATAGAGAACGCCGATGACTCGAAGGAGGACAAGGACAAGATCTCAATCATGCAGCTGCAGCAGTACATGGCCAGTTTAGACCGCAAGGAAAAAGAAACCAAACTGAAACAGGAAGACTCAGGTTATCAGAG
Organism: Macrobrachium rosenbergii; assembly: GCF_040412425.1. Classification (NCBI taxonomy): domain Eukaryota; kingdom Metazoa; phylum Arthropoda; class Malacostraca; order Decapoda; family Palaemonidae; genus Macrobrachium; species Macrobrachium rosenbergii. Next base: position 91,883,119 of record NC_089781.1, read on the forward strand.
CACCGATTCCAGCGAGTCTGGAAACGGCAAGGCTTTGTCGACCACGTCCACTGTTTCAACGGCCAGTGTAGGATCTACCAGACCTCTAGCTCCCAGCAGGAGTTTTAGCAGCACGTCCCTCAACAACAATAACAAGCCCACCTTTAGGCGCTCCACTTCGCTTCAGCAGTTGGACTCGACCATCCATTACCAGTATTCCAAATATGAGCCCACATTTCACCGCGCCGGCCTCCTCGCATCACTCGACCGGCGTCACTCAGACTCCAGCAGCACAGGGAGCTCTTCGATTTATGTGAATAATTCCTTCTCTAACGACGATGCAGACAGTGGCATCGCGCCGTTTGGGTCAGGGTGATTTTTCTTCATAAAAGTGCACCCAGTTGAAATGTCAGTTTATTCCCTAAGCTGCTGCAGCAACGTGAACCCCAAGGTCTAGGTTGGTCTTGTATTCTCTAGACCTTGGTGGACTCACTGGACAGAGTGCTGAAGGACCATTCTTGTATCTTTCTCCCGTTTTCTGTGTCACATCATGTTGCACAATCATATATATATATATATATATATATATATATATATATATATATATATATATATATATATATATATATATATATATATATATATATATATATATAAATGAACTTTATAAACAGATGAAACATTTGTTATTTACTTGTGCATATTGTCATTGTGGATCAAACAACTTTAACTTTTTTCTCACGTAGTGAGATGAAATCTTAAGGAAGGAGAAGTGAACCATCTTTTATATATTGAAAAGGCGGACAACTTGATTAACATAAAATATAATATTCCTTTACAGGATTACACCATTCGTTAATAATCAGAAATTTCCCTTTAAATACCTTGCTGATATTGTTTTTGAAAACTATTTTAGCAAGGAGGCAGGAACATCACTAAGTTATATTAATTGATCGATTTATGGTCTGGCAACGTCAACAAAATTTCGAATTCGTAAAATACTACTTAATATTAGATATATTAGAAGCTTTAAAATAGAAAATAATGCAACGTTTTACTTTGTACTTTGAAAACAAGGTGTCTTTCACTCGTGAGGATTGTGCGAATTGCAGATACTGTATCTCGAAATATGCAGACAGAATCGGCGTGTCTACAACCCACTTCTCGTGAAAGTGTAAAAGTATATTAGAAAGGTAATAATTAAAAGTACAAGGATGCACATTAAGATGTTTCGATGTGACAGTTCCATTACAGGAAATAGTATAATGTGATGCAACATTTACAATGACCTATAATGAACATTCCATAAACACAGTATTCCTAAATCAAGATTGCATCATGAACCAAGGTTTCACAGTGTCAAATTTCTTTGAGGTTAGGTTTAATAACGAATTAGCATTTTTTTCTGTAGCACAGTAACAATATTATGTCACGGTTGTGGAGTGCTATTAAAAAAGAATAAATCTGAACCTTGATCAATAAAAATTAGCTCAAAACTGCCGATATATCTGTTGTTATTCTGTAAAAAAAAAAAAAAATTTGAACACCTAAGTTTTCAGTATGAAATTCATTGCAAATATGGACATCCGTTTTCCTTGTAAATTGTAATAATTCTTGGTCTGTTTTTAATCATTTTTAACCGCTGAAATTCGGGTTCATCTGACAGAACCAGAGGACTTGGTGTTCGTGTAAATATTTCAGGAAATGTACTAATATTTAACTAAAGATGTACAGACAGTGAACATAAGTATTACTCATAAATTTTAAGGTTTTAATAACATTGTATGTATGTGTATAATGACCATCTGTATATATTGTAATGTAGTGTATGGTAGCCTAAATAAAAACAAATCATTTACAGCATTCGAATGTTTGACTTATTTTCATTATGTCATAGTTTTCCGTTTGATATCAGTTAAGAAAAAAAATTAAAGTTTCGGCCTGTTTTGGCCCACCAGGACACTTCAGCATTGATGAATTCCCCAAAGTCTACTTGATGTATTATAGCTTGAATTTCACATGATGCAATAGCTTGTATCTCATATAGGCAAAAACAAATCTACAGTAAGTTTAAGTGCTGATTTTGCGTTGGCAATTACTAATGTAAAAAAAAAAATACTTTCAGTATATTCTACGATATGTCATTATTGGATTTTAAATTTTCTCCAAGGAGTCGAATTAATAAGAATGCACAAGACAACATTTGAGGACCAGGTGAGCAATTGTAAAGGTCGCCTCAACTGGTGAACGCTTGTTATCGCCTCCTGGCTCATCGTTGTTTACAAAAGATTGTGATAAAACTATTATTTTGTATTGTAATACGTTTTCAGAAGCACAGCTTCGCAATATCTTAACTGCCATCGATAAGGTAAGTCGTTTATCGAACATTTATCAAAAACAAAGTAACATTAGTTTATTTAACACTTTCAAGTGAGAACATCAAAGGAACATCAGTGAAGTGTTGACGTGTTTTGTTCCATAGGGAGTTTTCAGTCTACTTATAGAATGACACTTCTCCCCGGTAATACGATGGTTTATTATTTAGGTAGAACTAGAATATAGTTGTAGTCAGTAGCTAAGTTCAGATGCTAAGTGGAGTAACAGTAGAGATCAGTGCTTTATTAGTAAATGAAAGTGGCTTATGAGGCTGAACACTAGGATTCTAAAACCAAGATTTTGGTGAACAATTTTAAGTACTATTGAATCATGGTGGTAAAATCATACCTTACACCGTTGTCGTATCTTAGACTGACTTAAAAATGTTATTTTCTTATGTTTTAAAGTATGCGTCGACGTTTCAGACATTTGTTTCATTAGCAAATGACCCAATCAGCTACATCTAACCTAACCTAGGGTACCAGGTCCTTACCCTAGGGCAGAGGTAATAGTGTGAAAAGATTTCATAAAATTACTGTAACCTAATTGATAACGGTAAAATTGCAGTAAAAAGGCAACAGCCAAATGGCAAGAAATACACTTTTCTGGGTCATTTTGATGCATTAAAATTCGTGGAAATTGATAGTTTCTTAGAAATACCTGAATTATCTGTAACACAGTACTTTGAGATCCTTAGTATGCTGTCACCGAGATTATGAGTGGTTTGTTTTTTTACAAATGTAGCTCCTCCCACATGCTAGTTTTGATGACACAATGATACTTTAAGTAAACACATGACAATTTATTACAAATCCATTGGCTGTTTTCAAAAAAACAATAACCAATTACATTTGACAGCGTACCCTGAGGAAATCATTTGAATTCTGCCGGCTTTTTTAGTTTCACCATGGCTACTGTGGAGGTGTCAGCATGTGTTTGTTGTCGGCCAAATGGAAAGTCCCTTCACCATGTTTAGTACTTGGGGGGAGTTGGGTACCACACATTCAAGTTATTGCACTTGCCGGACAGGATTGACGTTTAAAAATGCTCTGTGTTGAAGATTTGTTTATCAGGGGTTTTACAGGTTAATGCGTCGAGCGCCAAAAATTAAAGGTAAATTCATAATTAGCAACCAGAAAACTTAGAAAATTTGTCAGAAGGCAGTCACCACCACGGAGCAAATGTCCTACCCCTTATTTTTCGTCCTTTGGTCATCATAAGTTAGGGCTGTGACCTGGGTAGTCAGTGACAAGTTAGGGTTAGGGGCTGTGACCTGGGTAGTAGAGTGACAAGTCAGGTTAGGGGCTGTGACCTGGGTACTTCTGTGAGAGGTTAGGTTAGGTTGTGTGGGAGAAATATGTTATTCTGATTGATTTTGATGTGTTAAGCACGAATTTCACCTTGAATTTTGTCGGAAATTGATGGTTTTGGTCCACTTATGTACATGGAGTTAGCTCCAAAACCATTATTCCGACGAAATTGTGAAATTTGTGTTAAACACATCAAAATTGTCAGAAAAACATATTTTTGTCATTATGGCATGTTGCCTCTTACTGCAATAATACCTTGATAACTACCAATGAGATTAGGGCCCTTGTGTTTCACTTGTTTTGTGTTTTCCCCCCCACCAGAAACCCCACTTTCTCACTCTGGACCCCTGAATTACAGGATAATAGGATAGGGTTTGCTGTCTTTAAAAGTACTCATTTGCTAATGGAACAAACATCAGAAACATTTAGAGCACTCATTAAAACATGGGTTAATGACATTCTCAAGTCCAAAATACAATAATGGTTTAAAGTAAAATAATATCATATCACTGTCTCATGGTTTTTGGCTAACCAAGGACTCTGAAATCTCATGAAAAGCATGGTACTTTATGGTGTTGTTGTTGTGATGGCGTTCTCCAACATTTGTATTGTATACAGTTAGGCATATCGTATCTGGCATTCCAGCTTTGCTGTTACACAAGGAGTCTTCTCGTCCATCACCTAGTGTTCACTGTGGGAACTAGTTTTTAATTATCAACCAGTAACTTTCATCCCTTCTGTACATATTGTAGTACAGTATTATATTTGCAAGTACAATAAAAGCAGCAACAGTAGTAATTTTAATTATGGATTGCATGAGATTAATCAGGGAAGGGCTATAACCATATTTGAGTTGGATGGGCAGTTAAACTGTGTGAAGTTAGTGTAGATTGTTACAGGGATAAGTTTGAAGAGTATTAGTTTACTTTAAAACCACAACCCAATATTGGAATTTTTATGCTGTGTTCTTAAGTCTTTTTAATGTACTTAGGTTAGGGTTCACAATGAGACTAAGAATGTGTGTTATATTTTTATAGCCACCCTGTATCTTATGGATGGAATGATGGGAGAAACAAATTAGGACAGTAGATTTAGTACAGCATTTTCAAGAAGAGAAAGATAGAGTACTGTATATGTGACCCAAAGTAATGTTAGCTTTAATTGGAACCAGGAAGATGGAGCAGTGAAGGTTAATATGGATAGAGGGAGATTGGTATATGCATTTGGGAGTAAAATATCCAGAATGAGAGTAATTGGAAGAATTGTATGGAGAAGAGCAATGATCTCATTGAGAAGCCTTGTTGAAACTCTAAGCATGTTTGTTGACATTATCTTCAGCACACTTAAGGTTTAGTATGATATTCATGGAGAATGTCGTGATGTATTAACTAAGTGAAGTTGTTGATTTTGCAGGAAAACTCTTGAATTGTGTATCAGAATGTGTCAAGGTTCTGTTTCTAAATTTTGTATGACAGAGAGTAGTTTTGTGACTTAATTTCCTTCAATAATGCCATGTGTAAATTAGATTACATAGTGTGCACTCTGATGTTGCCAGAAGCCATATTGAATCCTTAATTATGCTACTTAGTCAGGAATTGGAGTGTGTCGTTGTTTTTTAGAGTTGGGGTGTGTTCATGGGTAAAGGGGTCTTTTATTCTTCAGATTACAGGATCTTTGTCCAGCTTCAGGGTTAACATCAGCTTCATGTTTTAAAGTAAACTTGGGATGTATTTAGTGACCAGGATATACATTTAGGATTAGGCTATTCCCATATAGTGTTATAGGAGATATCTAACAAGTAATTGGAGTATCATCAGAACCTGGTATTTTATTTCACATAGCTGTGATGGCCTTCATTAATTCTTACTGACGCTGGTCTAAACTTATTTGATTATGTCCCAGTAATTTTTGGGAACCTTCTTGGTTTCTACCACTTTTCCATCACTGTCACATTGTAATTGTCTGGCATTTTTTTCAAGAAAGGGGGCTTAGGCCCCCTGGCATACTGGTAACAGCATTTTGTCCCAGCCATGTCCTTGGAACTTCTTAATAAAGTGAAATTTCATTTGAGATTAAATTACAATCCCTGGTACCCTGAGTCTTGTCATTTAAAATCTGACCTTGTTATATACCAAAAACAGCTTCTGTTTGATATGACAGGTCTAGACACAGGTATTGCTTTGGGATTGAGACTGAGCGTGTTTGATATTGTTGTGGCTAACTTGAAAGTCTTGCATGAGCTTTTTGTCTTGGTGTCAAGCGCTTCAGTCAGTTGAAAGTAAAAAATTATTGACTTCCAGGATTCTAATGTCCATGGTTTGTATTTATGCTAATCATTCTGTTAATTGCCATTCCTGAAACCATAATTTTCAAAATGGGCTAATGGTATTCCATTTCAAATTATTTTTTAATCCACTATCTGTGTTCATGTAATTTAGATTGGTTCACTATGACTTATGGTGCTCCAGTTTCCTCCCTTGTAAATATTTCATTTCCTGTTTCAGCCTCTTTTGTGACTTGTTTGTATAGGCCTTTTATTCATAGGTGTGGCATTCTTGGACTCATTTCATGGTCCTGGGTGCCAGAGTGTATTTTTTTGTTATATTCATCAAACTTTCTATGCTCAGATTTTGTTATCCATTCTATACAGTTTTGTAACTCCTGTACCTGCCAGATGCTTTTAATGTAAACACTAGTGAAATTTAGCAATTTTCATAATTCACAAAGATTTACTTTATATTCATGAGGACTACTACTTGAACCCACAAATAAATAGGATAGTCTCCTATGTACACAGTCTTTAAGACAAAACACCCAGAGTTAACACACTTTTACTGTTAATAAGAATATGCTGTAGTGGTTTAAGAAATATTTATACTGTAATTATAAATCTTTACCTTTAACAGGGACACATACAGAATCATTAGGCCCTCCATATGATACGCCTTTATGATTTGCTTATATCATTAGTCTTTATGACTAGTTCATCTCACAAACAAAGCATTAAAATTGTACAAAAGAATAACAACACTGGCATGGTATGACCATGAGTGTCAAACAAGAACAAAGTTTTCCATTAGTCAACTAAATACAAAATATACAGTTCTGTAAAGGCAATTAAAAAGACATCATATCATCAATGGTATTGTCTATTTCATTATACATCATGAACAGAAAAAATTGCAAGAATAAATATCTACAAGCAAATCTCTTGCAATTCTGTCAGTCTGCAAAATATTTGCAACATGAAAGGAGTATATGGCAATGACAGCTGCCATTCTTTTGAAAGGTATACTGTATAGGAAAAACCTCTGAGAATAGTACTTATGTGAATGTGAAAAATTAGAATTAAGGCTAAGATTATACATCTTGTTACCTGTGCTTCACCTTCACTGTTCTTTTGGGGGTCCTACCAAAACTCTAGTTAAATGGGAAATGTTACTGATTACGAACAGTCTAATTAGCACAATCAGTTCTGCTAAAACATGATAAGTCCCATTCTTGGTAAAGAAAGCTGGATAGCATTTATCAAACAAGTGATACAGTGGAACTGCAATTGTGAATTTGAAAGCATACATGAAATTAAATATTAGGTAATTGTAAATCATCAGTCTAAGTTACCTGATGAGTAGAACCTGTACAAAAGTTTACCAAACATGAGACAGAGCAAGATAGGGAGAGAAAGCAAAAGAAAGTCTGAAATAAATCCCCAAAGTTATATATAAAATATAAATCCCTTTGTAATATGACAGTACACAGAGTATTTAACTGATTACAATATAACTGATGGTTGGGTATCACATACATTGTCTTATCATTTTATTACAACTAGTTTTAGCCATAAAAAAAAAGGCTTTTCCTCCTCCTGGCTTAACAGTTACTAATCATGGAATATGCCTAATACCCTTGTCAGTCACTACCAAATAGAACAATCCAAAGGCACTACTATTCATGCAATGGGATATGACGGATTACGACGAGATGCGTTACGCTACCCAGAGTAGCAACAGATTGGGGGATGACATGCTCTTAATTATTAGTCTGCCAGGCCAGTAATGTTGTTTTTTTCAATTGATGGTACATCCCACAGGAACTATAAAAATTGAAATTCAAGACTCATTTGCAATCCCCAGTAAATTACAGTAACCGTACACAACTGGGACACTTAATCACCATACTGTAAGTAAGAATGTTCCCTAAATGTCAGTTGCGCTGTTACCTAGTTATTCTCTAAATCTTCATGTAGAAGCAGAAGTGATAATACAGTAACCTACTGTAACATAAAACTTGTCACAAAATCATCTTTTAACACTAAAACATCTTGCCACCAAATACATTACAGCAATAGACAAAATACACAACACAAAACAATTACCATAATTCATGCGGGTGCAATCATAGCAACTTATTAATAATATTTTAACATATAAATGTTTCACAAGTACACCCTTCTGCAAAGGAAAATTCCTTCATTTCACCAACCTTCCACAATATTGAAATACGATTTAAATCCTTGTTTAGGAAACCTTGCATTACATGATTGAATGTTTCAATTCAGTAATTAGTTTTGCATTCCTTTGATTTTGATGTCTCTCATAACATGATCAATTATCTTATCCATATTCCATCAAGACAAAAATCAACTTATTGTAAAGGTCACAGCTGTATATTAATTAATTATACTGTACAAATAATTTGTAAACCTCATGGCTTTATATCGACTAAATGTAAAAGTAACTTGGCTCTCTGAGTAACATTTTGGGTAACACATAAAACTGTGTGCTATATTTACAGGGAGTGAGTTGCCTCTGTGTCATAAATCCTTTCTCCAGTATATCAGTGATTATTGTTTTTACATCAAGTATTATATTTACAAATGTCTGTTATACTTAGCATAATGGGTATTGCGTGAAAGAGTGGAAGATTTTGTTCACTGGAAGATTATGGGTGTACTCTAGTGATCTTCTTTTAAACTGATGAAAGTCAATCCTTTTATCAAGATTTTCATGGAACGTCTGTATTTGTAAAATATCAACAAGAGCCACAAAGGCAATCATTAAATCTAGGCACAGTTATTAGTACTGGAGCAGAGCTCAGCATATAATAAAAGCAGTGGTTTGATGTGCAGTCTCATGTTCCTTTGAAACCCAAACACCAGAGAGAGGAAGGGTTTATGGTTAGCCTTGAATAGTTCACTGCTGTCAGTATTCAAGGTCCCATATGACCTCATCCACCTTGCTCTCTGTCTTTATTCCATTTTCTTTGTTCTTTGCCCACTTAGCTATCTACTTGCAACATTTCCCTACTCTGTCTACTTGCAACATTTCCCTACTCCAATTTTCATATCTCAATAAAGAATGTATTCCTTGAACCAAAATTTAGCTCAGTTGTCTGACAACAAACCCCTTGAATATCCAAATACAGGACTCTCAAATGGAAAAAGTGTATTGAGTCTCTAATCAAGTAATCATCATTTCTAGTCAGTTACATTAATTGTCAGTCTTAAGTTCATCAGTGTGACCACTGGCCATGCAGCCAACTCTTATGTACAGCTCAGCCAGTCATCTGTGGCTCTATCTTCAGTTAAATATCCATGCACCCAGTTGTCCAGTTACCTGCACCTTTGCATTCACACTTATTTGTTCACTAAGTCCATAAATCCATTCAGCTTGTCAAAGCTCTCAATACCAAGTTTAGTTACCCAGGTGTCTGATTAGGTGTTGCTGATGTTTGCTGTCAAAGAAGAGTTTATATTGTTTAATGGCTAATGTCAGTTACTGCAGTACAACAAAATGTCATATCTCAACAGATTCTAGTTCCTTTCCACCTCTTGAAAAATATCTTCTTTTCCGTATAGTGATACCATGACCCAAGTATACTGTATATCAGTGCATTACAGATATTAAAAAACGAGATGAAATTCCAACTAATTTGGATGCATAGACATCTTCAAAGTTAAAGCACCATCAAATCAAATAAAATTCCCAAATATCCATAGCTTCAATAAACTTGTGCCACTGATACTGATACTGTTCTCCTAGCCCTTCATTGTAATCTAAAATTTCATTTCCATAGTACAGTACTCTACCATCAAACTGAGTTTCAGTATGACCTGGATTTGTCAGCTTGACAAATGCAGATGCCAACCTTACCATCCTTCTTCACTGGTGAACTAGCAATATTGAACAAGAACTCCAAAATATCAGACATGCCTACAAGTTAAAATCCTTGAAAGTGCGGGCAAAAGTGAAACACTCATCCATTGGTGCTAGATGACTAATTTTACAAAAATCAAATGAATAAGCAGCATCCTCTTCACCAGCTTTTACTTCTTGAACTCTATTTTCTAATGCTGTATAGGTCAGGCTTTGAAGAAATAGGCATAAAATTATTTCTCAAAGAAAATGTCATCTTCATAGAATAGAATATACCTTTGGAACCATCATCAGAGTCAACAAAAAAGAAAACAAAAATTAGTGCAAATAGCAGCTTGCAATAGTGCATATCCTGGATGTGGGATATACAGTAGCATGTGTGGATATACCAGAAACAAAGTGCTAGATGAATTACAGAATCCAGAGTATATAACTAAGGAAAACAATTGCATTACATCAGTCTCACAAGCATAACAAAGATAAAGAAGAAAACTGCACCAGTCAGGTGGATTAAAAGAAGAGTAGCATAGGTGTGAAGGGTCTTTCCATTGTTACACTCATTTAACACTTCTGAAACCACTTTCTAACACCTTCCTGGGTTATATTTAATTTTTCACGATTTGGCAAGTCGTGATCAGGTATTCAGGGCTTAAAATGTGGTTTTGCATTTAAGAGAAATAATCTATCTCTCTTCCTGATGGGAATCCAATTAAGTCTTATTTTGTAACCAAAGTTAAATCTAATATTTGAAAGTTCTAAATTCTTACCAGGACTCATTATCATTCTGTTCCCCGTTTGTCAATGGTTTTTAATGAAAGTTACTATGCAGTTTAAGTTCATACCTCCAGTTGATTCTGATGTGGCAGTTCATCCAGACATATTAACAAATATTCTTGGCTCGCACAAAACTAGCTAGATTTGGTTGCAGATTAGTCGTTTGCAAGAGACAGTAATTTTGACACTTTGGTAATCCCCCACACTTCAGTGTTTCTTGGTAACTGTATTGAACAACCAAATAACAAGATATACCAAGAGTGTATGGGGTTAGGCGGTTAGTCTTATGTCAAAGATTTGTTTATACATCTGGTACATACTTTATGGGGTTAGAAATGAAGCATTGGATCTCTCCCCTCTCTTCTACCTGGGTCACGTGCTTCTCAAATTCCCATCTCATCTTTCTTCTGGTAGTTTCATGTGTTGTGTACTACTTTTCTGATTAACTGCTTCCCTCCTCTGTCACTTGCCTAAACCATCTGTCCATTTCCCTGTCTTAGGAAACCACATCTCTCAGTATCTTCCATTGGAACTCAAACCAGTAACTCATTATTTTGAAATTAATTCTTTTCAGAATTTTCATCTTCATAAATGGAATTGCCTTTGCTGCATAAAGAAGTACAGACCCTTTGCTCAGGATAGATTTTTGCTCTTTTTTACTGTGTTGCTCTGATTTACCAGTATTCCAGCGCTTTCTTACTCATCAAGGAGCAGTATTACTATCTTTTACTTCATGACTTTTCAGTACCAGCCTCACAAACAAGTAATTTTGATTGTTATTATAACTGAAATATTTAATCTTATCCTAGTCCTGCCTTTCTGCCATAGCGTGGTACTCCCCACCCAGTCTCTTGACATACGTTTCCTATATTTATGTGGGGCAACCAAAATCAATTATGCCACCAACATCCAGCAATCAAAAGTGGTGCATGGAGAGCCATCCCATTTTAGAACTACTGATTAGGTTGAAAGCATTCATTCCTACAGTCAAGAATGGTACATGGAGAGATAACTGGATTTTAAACAGTACAGGAATGAATGCAGCAGGACTGATGTGATGGAATAATTTTATTCAGCAATCAAGAATGGAGTACGTAGAGCTAATGAGTTTTAGAACAGTACTGATTGAAAGAATGCTGTGGAGAGCCACCTATTTTAAGAACAGTACTGATTAGGTTGAAAGCCTTCACTTTAGTCATCAAGAACAGTGTGTGGAAAGCTAACCAGCTTTAGAACAGTGCAGATTAGATGGGAGCCTCCAGATCACCAATCAAAAGTGACGTGTGGAGTCACCCATTTCTAAAATGGCATTCCAAAGGGAATCAAGTCCCACATAAATCAGGAGCCCCTCAGGGACGTACATAAGAGCAACTAAAATGCCTGCCCAGCATCTAGGCAAACCTAGACATGCCTGGAATGTGATCCTTCCTACAGATTCTTCTACTAAAACCAAAATGGTGATATGTATGAGTGCAAATTCAAAATCCTTGAAAATGACTGGGGAATTTGGCATCATATATGATAAAGTTAGGGAGTACTAAATTTTTAAGCACTGAAAGTTTTATTCGACCCATATACATTACCTAGTTCCCCATTAGTAGCAATGCATGAGACAGAGAGACTGGGGGCAACTAGTTCCCAAAGATGAACAGGAATGAAAATGTTTTCAAGATGAGGCATAACCAAGAATGAGTTTTCCAATGTGAACTAAGAAGGAAAGGAACATGGTTTGTGAAGATAAGAATAATTTGGAAATTAATGGTTTAAACCAGGAGGGTGTCTGGTCAGTATTAGAAAGAAGGCATATAATTACACAAGGATGGGGTACTGATCTAGCAATGTCACAACAGTACAATGGAAATGGAGCAATCAGAGCAATTTTTATCATAATGTAGTGTAACAAGACTACCGAGTCACATTGCTAGATTTCATAGGGCCTACTAAAAGAATTTCTTAAAAAAGAATTGAAAATGGAACACAGTCCAGTTAGAGTTTAGCTGAGGGAAAGTAGACCACCACAGTAAATGTTTGAGAGATACAAGACAGGAATGAATGCAGCAGGGGACAAACAGTGTCTACAAGACAGGAATGAATAGAGAATCTTTAGAATGAATGCAGCAGGAGAGATACAAGACAGGAATGAATGCAGCAGGAGAGATACAAGACAGGAATGAGATACCACATACAAGACAGGAATGCAGGAGATATTGTAAACAGTGTCTATAGAGAATCTTTAGTAATGTATGCAGTGTACCACATAATGCATATTGTAAACAGTAAATCGACCCCTACAGTCACATACAAAACTTGAAATGAGTCTACATAGGAGTGTAGCTGTAAATCAAGAGCATAATGTCAGAACCCATCCAAAGATGCCAAGAGCAATGGCAAGTCACCAGAGTTCCTGAGAAAGGATTAATATTTGTGAATAACATTGTATAAATAATAAACTGATTTTGCTTTACAGCTTCAGAATCCATACTTAAAACTGGCAAAAGCAGATTCCAAGTGTTTTAATATTATACTGAGTATTTTCACAGTTTAACCATTGTAGAGGAGAAAGAGAATCATAAGAGGCGAGTTACTGCACTCTAGGATGAAGGCCATGTTAGACAAAAAGACTGAACAGTTTAAAGCAAAATTCATTTCCAAATTAATTTGGATAAAAGGAAGGTTCATGTCAAACACATTTGCTTTTTCAGTCTTCAAAGATGAGTACTCTTATGGGCTGCAGACTGACTGACAGGAGAATGCCGAAGGTTAATGAGTGCGAGTGAGTGTTTTCTTCAAAGAATTTGCTTTACCAGTTTTCTCCCAAATTTTCCATAAATGCACACAAGATTAAAAAAAAAAAAAAACACCTATTGCCAAAACTCAGCCTGGCAATTTTAAAGTCAGTAACGAAGCATTTTATTGTTACTGGATGTAGCAAGAACTAAAGTCCCACTATTTTATTTTCCTACCCTTCAGACTTTGCTATTTTCCTTCAACAATATTATCCAGTAAAAGAATAAATTCATCTTGATATGGATGGTAGTAGAAGATGCCTAGCTCAGGCATCACCAGAAAATACAGAAATTTACTGACTAGAGCCAATCCGCGGTCAAGCTGCTATCAGGCATCATATTTGACTACTGCAAACTACGGCAACTAAGCATACGAAGGAGCTCTTACATGATCAATACCTTTAGACAGCTCCAACATTGCCAATGTGTATATCACTGATAGTCATTGCCTCATAACACCATGGTCATGCCTTTGAGCTGTTCAATAAATAATGATAATGTAAGGGCTCTCTATTAAAGCTATTAACATAAGCAGGGTAAATAATGAAAAGCACAGTCACCTTTGTCTGCCAGTATAAAAATGTTATCAAGGTCAAAAATTGCCTCAAAAATGGGCTACAGAAATTAAAACTTATCTTAAAATGTATTAAAAAGGAAAGGTTTAACCACTCTACTTTTTAAAAGGCAACATGAAGAACAAGATATAACGCCAAAACTGTCCGAGAGATGTGACAAAGGCTTAAAATACCCAACCTCCTGTTGATTAGGCTGCATATGACCTAAATTCATTTGTTTAAAATCAAAATTAAATAAATGATTCATTGTATGAGTGCCTGAAGTGATAAGGCTTTTCTCTTTCTTATGACAAATTTTTCATCTCTCACTTTCTTCGAATAAAAAAAAACCACTGCAATATCTCTCACAATCATAACTAATGCTTGCACCCATAAAATAAAGCAAAAAAAAAGAAGGCTTTCCATCTACTACCTGTTTCATTACTTTTCCAAATGTCTGGGTACTATGGCAATTACATATTAACAATTTCAAAAGGTGAATTCATTTAGAAAAATGTTATAAACATATCATATTATTCACTGGGTCTCATGAAAAACATGTACGAACATAGGTCAGCTTTATAAAAACTAATACACATTGGAAAAAAGGACGGACATAATATATTTCATAACAAGAACTACAGAACATACTTTCTTGCTGAATCAGGATAAGCAAAGATAGAAACAGAAAACAAGAATCAAGAAGAAAATAGATACTACATGGTTCTGAGTAATTTTAAGGTAACTTAACTGGTGACACTAACCAGGGGAGCATGTAATGCCAAATTTGAGGTTAACATCAATTTCTACCATGGGGAAAACAAAATAAGGGACATATTTCACAGTTCTAAGTACGTAAACTACAGCATAATCACCACTACATAAAAGAGTATCCTCATTTTTTTTTTTTTTACTAAATTAAAGAAATGCACAAACAACATTTTCAAGTAAGCTTTGATAGGTTGCACTCACAGCTTTTTCTCCTCTACTCTTTCCTTTGCTAAAATCATACTCGTTCCTTTGTCGTCACCAAACAATGCCATCTCTAATTGGTCCATATCTGAGGCCAGTCATCTATCTAAAAACTGCACAGGATAACTTAGCACATCTGTACATTAGAACACATTGTGGTATTGTTTGCAGAGCATTCAACATCAAAGAATAGTGCTTTTCAATTCCATTTTCACCATCAAACCATAATCAATACCAACAACAATCCAGGGATAAACACAAATTTATAAGATAGCCCATGGAATAAAGCAGCCCTCCAAGTAATTTTAATCTCAATTCGGGCATCTCGGCTGCTCAAACAATAATATAATTTGTTTCTGTTATATTAAAACTGTTTTATAACAAAGGGCAGATCTTCAACTTCTTTTAGTTACAGAAAGCTAAAACTGCTAATACTCTGATGATTAATACCATATCCCTTACCTTCAATTCATACTGTACAATCATTCAGAAAAATATCAGAGCCTGAGTATGTGCAAGATTACCATGGTAATGCACCCAAGAGTCACCACATGCTTACTGATATCCAATACTGTACATCTTTGGTTTTTCTACTAAAAGATACTGTTTGAGTAAAGAAAAAAAAAAAAACCTAATAATGTGATGAATCCATACTTAACATTTCCATTCTCTACATTCATATTTGGAAACAAGCCCATACTCTTGTCATATATACAGAGGTACAGTACTTCCCATTGCACAGGCAACACTGTACTAAAGAGAAACTCGGGGGGGGGTTATCCTGGCCTTTGTCAAGAACAACTTAGCTTGATATTAACAAGATAAAAACTGTGATTCCTAACAACTGACAATTTATAAAATTGTCACAATTTGTATTTACATATGTAACAGGCTATGACTGTACAGTCAGCCAAACATATCAAATTTGTAAAAAGAGATCAACCTCACACAAGTAATGGCTGTAGCCCATTCCTTAGTAATTACATTTTTTTTTTTTTGCCAACCCTCCTTGATAGCTGCTTGCATAATTCTTTGTAGGGCTTAGGAGCAAACTTTTGTTGCAAATCCTGTGTCTCAAACAGCAATAAGACCCTTTGATTTCAAAATCAGATATTCTGAGATCTTTAAAAAAAGATGAAAACTACAGCATGTTAATACAGTAGTATTCTCTTGATACCAACAACAATTAACAATACATCTTGTCACTTCTACTAAAACTTCATCTCTTTTATGTGTTTTACAACAGTGATGGTGATAAAGTTTCAACATTAATGCATCTCATAAACAGTGGCTAGGAACATATGTTCCTCAACTTTGGGCTGGTTCTTCCTCTTCCACTTTAATTGTCTGAGGCACTGGTAGGCTGTTGAAATGCTGACTGGCACTTATGGATGCTTCCAGTCCGACATTGTACAGTGGATGCACCAAAGCCTGTTGAATAAGATAAAAAAATTGATAAGGAGAAAACTTACATTTCTTTTACCATTATCACTATGAATTAGTTTAGTTTCCTTTCTAAGCCCAAATAGAAAGTCTCAAACAGAAAGCAACATATCTGGGGACCAAACTGGTGCATCACGTATCTCTTACCTGACTGCAGTTTATAATTAAACATCTTCTTAGATGTCAAGGAAACCAAAGATAAGCATCCCATAATGACTCCCTATGGAACTAATAGATTTTGAGACTAATCATAAACACATTATCAAGATTCTTGAAACAAATACTAAACTGTAGCTGAACAGACATTATTCTGATGGCACTGATAATTTCATTTTCAGAGGCAGACTGCATATCATAGTACATTTGCCTCATTGCCAGACTGAAAACCTGTTGGAACTTTGGTAAGACAATTACCATCCTGTGACCAACTTGTATTTCAAGGTGAAATATCAACTTCTCAAAGTTAAAGGGGAAAGTTCTTCCTAGTAAATTACTGACAGATCCCACAGTTGTTAGCTCAATTCTGTGACTTGTGCTAAATCAATTACTGTTAAATAATGGAGAAGGTGAGTCCCTCACATTCTTCTGGCTCATTTAATCTACCTAATTAGCAGTAACACCATCACTGCTTAGATCCTTTTGCAACATTTTCCCCTTCCGTAGGTTATGCTTTCACGATTCCACAGAGTAGTCACATTCCTGCAAGTCTTGTTTCCTATGATGGCAAAAATACTAAAGTCTTGCTACGTACTGTATTTTGGTTGTTTTCCATAAATGTCATTAATGTTGTTATTGAAGAACCTGCTTTACATTCCTTCACTAAGGTCCCATATTTGAAATCCATTCTATCTGAAAATTAGTTATGAACAGAGGCCTTGACATCTACCTAAGAAATGACACCAAGGCTAATTGCAGTTATGTTGAATACTTTATTTTCAACCTTATGCACTTTATGGCTTATTATTTCTATTTTACTGAGGACCTGGCCTTGTTTTAATGGTTCTTACAATGATATGCTTCAATTATATCAGATAAGAAAGCACCAAATAAACCTGCTGTCCATAGCATACCTCAAGTGGTGCAAAGTTAGCAGTACTAAAGGTTCTTTGTAGCCTACCATAAAGGCCCCAGCCATTATGCTTTTTACCTTTTACTCTGCATCAAATCTATGCTGAGCTCTCTTCCAACATGACTGCCTTGCATCTTCAAATTTTCCTATTTCAACTTCTCATCCTCACTTATGACTAAATTTGGACCTGCCCTACATTCTCATTGTTTAGGTTTATGTCAGTATTACCTTTACAGGTGTTAGGTGTCTGACGAGTCCTTGCTTGCAACTGTCTTCTTATAAAAAATGTAATAACCTTATAGCAGTATACACATCTATAAACTGGATGTTAACACATGATCTCCCATTATTCACTTCTAAATCCAACTAAATGTAAAATAATCTGTCATTCTGTAGCACACTGTAATTCTGTCCTCATTAAATAACACCATATTTATTACAATACAATGTAATTCTACCATCATTAAATAACACTGTTTCATACCCTGAAACCATTCTTCAGTAATGAATGAAACATAGAATATGATGTACCCAAATCCAATTATGAATATAAAACATAGCATGTTACTTACCAATTCATTGGTAGGCTTCCCAACTATACACTTCTTGTGAACTGACCCACTCGAAAAATGCTGTGCTACAGACATGCCACTCAGAGTGTAGCATGTGTGGTAAAAGTCTGGAGACCTGGAAAGAGAATGACAAAGGAGAAAGCTTCACAAAAATGAAGGGAAAGCTTCACAAAAATGAACAGCTGTAAGTAATACAACACGTAAGGAAAACAAAAAAGTACTTTAAGTGACGAAGTACTTTTCACTAACATGTAAGTGCCACTCACAGCAAGACTTGAGCAGCACACAATGTACGGTACTAAAGATTCTCTGTAGCACCTCCTCGGCCTCCAGCAGCACTGATCTCTTGCTTTTTGCTTTTAATCCTTTCTCTTTGGTACCTTCCCACTGTATTAACTTCATCAACCTTATCAACCTGAATGTGATCTTTTTTTCAACTTAGATGTAAAAATAAATCCTCCAGGTGAACCCTAGGTACAGAAATGTGACTCCGTTACCTTATTAAACTTGCAAAGTAGAGTGCATCCTTGACTTACGGGCAGGGAATCTGTTCCAGCGCCGTGCTGTAAGTTGATTTCTACCGTAAGTCAGTTTTTCACCGTTATCAGCGCTTTAGTGGTGCTTATGGTGCCGTAACTTAATGTTGCATCAAGTTACAGCACTGTAAGCACCATTAACTTGATGCCTATTCTTGCCATTAGTGCCGTCAACGAAACTTAACAGCACTGAAAAAGTGCCATAAGATTGGATCACTGTAAGTCGGTGGCGCCATACGTTGAAGACGCACTAATAATAATAATAACAAACTTATTTACTGTACTATGTACAGTTCTCCAAAATAAGAAAAAAAATAACTTACAGAAATAACCATAATTTGTTGCTATCTTCCAATCTTTATACAGTACATTACTTCATAAACCATGTTACAAACCACTGTATAATACATGATACTCTATTCAAAATAAATTCCCTCAGTTATGTGCACACAGCATTCATTACATCTAATAAAAAAAATTATTTCAGTTAGGTTGAACATGAATCCTGAAAACTTTTAATGAAAAATGGGTAGAAATACCATGCAAAGCTACTTAAAAAATAAAGCTTCAATATAAAGATTCAATACAGCATCATAAATGCAACAAATGATGACATACCAGGTTCCAGATGAAAAAAGATTTCAACCTAGGCTAATGACAATACAAACCATTATTTCAAAATGCTACAAATTTCCTTTTGTATCATTATATTAACACACCTCTCCACTGATCATTTTTTTTAAACAAATGTCTTGAAGTATCAAAACTTTTATACCCACTGTATTCTGGTTCAAAGCACAATGCACATAAAAACATATGGTTTAACTGTTTATCACATTTATGGCAGCCCTGCAGTAAACATAAAAATAGGATAATGATGAATTTGCATTATGACTGAGTCAAATGTAAACAATATTACAAGAAATGAAAATAAAATCTAAAGAAGAATTATGAGGAAGGAGGAATAATAACAAAATAATAATGACCGCAGAATCATACAGAAAGAATATTAACTCAGAGATGAATGGAACAATGTAATATCAAAGTACTTATTATTATTATCATATAATAAACTGAGCTAATTTAATTAACCCTCACAGGGCTACAAGGCTGGCCTGCAAGATTTGTCTTTATTAATAATAAAGTTTGGATATTATTAAAATTACAGATTATACTATTGGGTAAACTGAAAAATGATGAAGATTCTGACAAAATTTCCTCAACTGATTTGTTCCTAAACCTGACATTCACTGTTGATTATGTTCTGGACATTCACACAAAAAATGTTTTACTCTGGGAGTTACTTCGCACTCCGTGCATACAGGGATTGGATCACATGCTTAACATTAACCATATACAAAGAATACAATATCACAAGAGATGTCAAGATTTAAAACATGTTATGCATTATAAAGACATTATATGAAACGATACACAGCGCTGTGCTGGTAAACGTACCAAATCTTCAAAACGGGAAATATGAATTACTACATACTTGCTAGGTTTATCGATCAGGCCACCCCTTGGATGCTGGCAACACAGAAGCAAGTATTCCTGAAGTGCCTCTTGCTGAAACATCCATTTCTCGCTGCTTAAACTTGACGCATCTGTGAAGCATGTTCAAAAAGGTCTAATTTTTCTAATTCCTGTTCAAAACACTATGATTAGTAGATACTGATTGCTGAACAGATATACAGGACAAAATTCTAACCCACACATCATACGCTATTGAATTTACACATCAATGTTCATTCTTGAAGACCACCAATCCACCATTAAAGCATACACAAGTTAGTTACATAACAATTCAACTTATAAAGGGCAAGATATGTCTAACTAACCAATAATATTCTCTCTCTCTCATTCTTTAATAAGCATACTATACTCTTGCAGTTTTTTTTATGTTTTCACATAGCATTTGCTCAGAAGAGAAAATAAGAAACAGGCATAATTTCCAGGTTAATATTTCTCAATTCCCTGATACTTTTTTATATCTTTTATTCACTTGATATAGTATGAAAACCAAATGACCTCAAAGGCAGAACTAAAAGGAAAGCATAGCTCTTTTATCTTTTCTTCTGTTTTCAAGATACTGTATTGCCAAAGGCATGTAAATTGTACTAATAATGTGTTGACAGCATTTTGAAAGAAATCAGTCTGCTTTTTCATGTTTGGTTACAATCCCAAGCAAAAGAATATAGGTACGGTATATCTCACGATGAGAAGTGCAAAAATGAAAATAATAAAAGGAGTCAGGAAGTGACAAAAAAATAATATCTCTAATTTTCTTACTTGGGAAATATCCAACTAGGGAAAATAAGTCTTCTATACATACCTTCCTCACTAAGTAGTGAATGAAGGATGGGAAACAGACCTCCCTGCCAGAATGAATAGCACCCATCAACAAGTTTGTTAGTACGTCCTTGAAACCCTCCTTCAAAAGGCATCTGGCGATTAGCTGCCCACCTCTGTAAAGGTTGATTGGTTTATGGTACTGCTGACAAAATTAATATGGTATAACAAACAAACAAACAAGCAGCATAAACACCAAAGAGCTACAATTCTACCATATTACAGTATTTACTTGAAAATCACTTTCACAAAAGAAAATGTATTTCCTTTTTTCTCGTCTAACTTGAAAAAGGCAGCAATTGTGTCATATATCAATAGTTCAATATAAGCTGGCTTGAATCATATGAACATTTTATGCAAGTCTGCTGCTTGAATGTGTTTAGGTAAAACAATATTAACTACTGTACTTACAAATCTGACATTTTTAACCATGAAACATTCAAACTTTAAGGTTGAGCCTACATATGAAGTTTATAAACTACAACAGGTTTGGGTAAGAACCAAATAATCACAATTCACCTTTCCTTAACATCATGTGAAATGAGCAGTGTCATACCCAGGAACAAAATAAGGACAAAAATAATTCCAAGAATGCAGAGGAAGTGTATGAGGAGAGTCAAGAAGAGGGACAATCACTGAGGCCTGTGTCATTCACATGGCCTGTAGTAAGGGGAAGCAAAAGAAGAAGCAGGCATCAAAAACACAATGGTTATGGCTAGAGAAAGATGGACTACTAATAAATAAATATATCCCATAAACATATACAAAGGATTTATGACTGATATATAAGGTACAGTGGAGATAACTCATATCTAGTACAACCCCATGAAGGGAACAGCTGACCTAAAAATAACGATGAGATGACAAGTAATGGAATTTCATAAACCAAAACTAATATCATCATTGGCTTTTATTGTTTTTTAGAAGTTTCAAGGTTCTTCACATCAAAATGCCCAGACTTACAATCTTTGACCATTTTTCTTCATCTTTCTAACCATGAGGATATCTTATGCACTAACCCACTGGCAGCTTGCAAATGAGGTTCATTACGATCATCTCCACTAATGGCGTACCCAACAACATCAAAGGTCTCCAAATGCGGTGAGCATTCTGCCATCAAAATTATATTTCATTATGTAAATACTCTGTTGTATCATTTCCACAATTATTATAAAACAGAATATAGAATTTAGGCCAACGGCCTAGCGCTGGGACCTATATATGAGGTCATTTAGCACTGAAATGGAAACTGACAGTAAAAAGTGTGAAAGGTGTAACAGGAGGAAAACCCTGCAGCTGCGCTATGAATCAACTGTTAGGAGAGGATGGAAAGTAAGATGGAAGAGAATATGGACAGAGGTTCAGCTAAAGGAATGAAAGGGGTTGTAGCTAGGGGCCGAAGGAACGCTGCTATGAACCTAAAGCAATGCCTACAGAGCACTGCATGACGTGCACTGACAGCACTGCATGACGTGCACTGACAGCACTACCACCCTACGGAGTCTACAATTATTATAATACTGACCAGAAGAGCTGGAGTGTGGCACAAATGGTGGGAATTGAGAAGAGTTAAAGCTGCTAATCCACAAAAAGTGTAGCCGCCATGAGCTTCCATACCAGGGGAGCCACTGAAGCCCCCTTCATATGACTGGCACCTGAAAGAAAATGTAACCAATAGCAAATCCAAGTTTAGGGGAGATATAAGTTATTCAGTGCCTTGACCCTTAAGGGACGGCATAATTTATCAATGTGCAGCACCCCAGACCAGGGAAAAAAAAATCACATCAATGGAAAGAGAATGACACGTACATTCACACTGTATAAATAGAAAAATTCTAAAAAATTTTCCCTACCTTCCATGAGAAGTTGAAAATGACTATTTACAACCCCTTGTGGGGCCTCATTTACAAGACAATCATAAATTTTACCAACTTATGTTTTTTCTAATAAATAAATTTATTATATGTTTTTCTAATAAATAAATTTATTGTATTTTGTAAAATTGTTATTACTGCTCACACAATATCAAAACAGATAAGAAATAAAAGCAGTAACAAATTTTTGGCATATTTGTCGTAAAATATTCACGTAAATTTACAAGAAGGAAGATTCAGTAACTTTTTTTTTACTTTTACATGCTTTTCTAATGTTTCTTTGCAATTTTCTTTGTATAATTACATTTACAACCAACATACTATCGTAAAAGACAAAAAAAAAAAAAAAAAAAAAAAAAAAAAAAAAAAAAATTTTTACAAGCAAATTTACTGAGAGAGAGAGAGAGAGAGAGAGAGAGAGATGCAGTACTTTCCCCCTTGAAGTCACAAGCATTACTGATACTGGCCTAACTCTCACGTCTGTATAAAAGTTGCCATTAGTGAATTATAGCATATAGAAGTATTGGCACCTTTGTTTCGAATTATTATTACCAAAACAGTGGTGCGTAATTCTGCTTCACACTGAAGCTCAATTCATCCACCTCCCCAAACCTGTTTTACTTCACACTGAGGCTCAATTCATCCCTTAAGGGTTAAGCCCAAGTCTTAGAATTCCAGACCTTCTCATGTTCTTAGGTATACTGTATAGCATAGTCATAATCTGGAAAATATTTCATTTACATAATAGTGTGATAAATAACAAATATCTGATGATGTACATTAATCAGCACCACTCTCCATAAATGAATGTTATAGATAATAGTACTCCTTATGCTCCATTATACTCTACATATTTTCATGAATTATTTTACATATTTAGTATATAAAATTCCCCATAATCAACCTTACTTACTGGATACAGCTATGGCTCTATCCTTGAAAGGGCAGGCATACATTATTGCTTCACACCTCCTAATGATTTCAAGCAGCAAAGATAAGTTTAGTGTCATCTAGACAAAACATTCCTCTCAAATCACAGAAGAGATACTGTCAGTTTTCTACCAGGTGTCAATTTACATAATAAGCCTGTACTCTGATCAAAAGAGAAATGTAATGAACTAGATGGATATAGCCACCAACATTCCAATACACAACTTTTACAAATCCTTACCTCATAATCCAGTGAGGAGTATTTTCAAAGAGTTGGCTGGTACAAATATTTGTAAGACGTGCTACAGACACCGCGCAGTATACACCACGGATGTCGATTTCTCCTCCTTCGTGCATACGAAAAGCTCCTTCCGGAGTTCGCATGCTCCATAAGTATTCTTGCAATTTTTCCCTGCAAAGACCATCAGATAATTAGTCTACATAACAATTAACTAACTCCTTCCAAAGCCACGAATCCTGTATTTCCCCACATTCACAGTCTCGAATGTTCCCAGACTCACAACCTTTTGTCTAGCAGACAGAACACAAAAGAATGATGTCTTAATGACACAAACACCACCTGTAGTTTAGAAATTGGCTGGAACTGTCTATGCTAAAACTGTGTCATAAATGACGATGTTTGTTTCATCACAAGCTATCAGTCAGAATCTCAATACAGCAGGAGATAAAGGAGAAAATATAAAAGATCCCAAAGATCATATCAAAACTGAAAATAAAGATATGGGAACAAATGCATGTAGTATTTTGAAAATCTTCTGACTGAACATAAGCATAACAGCTGAAGAGTCTACAATGTCATTTCAGATGATGAATAATGACAAAGCCCTAGGACCATCCAGAACAAAAAAAGCAACTTGATAAAAGTAGCAGGAAAACCAGTAATCCATGAGCTTACTAGAATATACGAAAACCTGATAAAGGAAGAGATAGGACCAGAAGAATGGGAAAAGAGCCTTACAGTAATAAGAGTGCTTGTGCATGCTATGAAAATATCAGAGAAAGTGCTGGAAGAGAGGCTGAGAAAAATTGCTAAAAATCAATAAAACTGTCAGTGTGGAATCATGCTAGAGATAACAACAGAAGTAATCTTTATAATGAAGCAACAACAGGAAAAGGACTCCACAAAGAGGAAGCGATTATACCACGTTTGTGGATCATGAAGAGTACTGAGACACTTACATGGGCATTATGAAGAAAGGATATCAGGACTCATCAAGCACTGATTTGACTCTACTATTACATTAACTCTAGACTGAAGACAGTGGTAGGTGTATCATGAAAATTAGACATAATTGTTGGTGTCCATCATGGATCAACACTAAGCCCTTTCCTGTTTATCACAGTACAGAAATGGAAGAAGCTACATAAGAATGCAGAGAAGAGGCCCACTGGGAGCTGATTTATGTTCTTGGCCTAGTGGCCACACAGAATCTGAGGAACAGAAGGTGGTTATATTTTAAAGGTGGAATGGAATGGGGATGATAGGACTGAAAATCTATATAAGCAAAACAAAGCTTTTAGTGACTTCAAAAGAAGCAAGGGAGAAAGTACAATCAGACAACGAGGAGGAACCATGTGATGGTTGTGGGAAAGGTATGGCAGTGAACTCTGTACTAAACATCACAATAGGTGCTAGGGTTTAAAGATATATAT
Organism: Macrobrachium rosenbergii; assembly: GCF_040412425.1. Classification (NCBI taxonomy): domain Eukaryota; kingdom Metazoa; phylum Arthropoda; class Malacostraca; order Decapoda; family Palaemonidae; genus Macrobrachium; species Macrobrachium rosenbergii. Next base: position 91,908,475 of record NC_089781.1, read on the forward strand.
GGATTAGGAGATTTCCGATGCCAAAAATGTATTATAAGAGCAAGTGGGGAAGAGATGTGAGTTACGAACCTTTCTGTTGGATGGACAGTTCTTACACATTTCTGTTACCTTGGGACATGCTGGCCTATGAAGCAGAAGGTGAGAGACAGTAAGAAAGAAAGTAGCTGAGGCATGGATGAAATGGAGAAACTTTGTTAGACTAATGATAAATAAGAATGCCCCATCGATGGAATGAGCAAAGACTTACAATGGATACGTATGAAGCTCATGCTGAAAAGAGCAGAGGGGACTGGAGAAAACTCATTTCACTCTAACCCTAAAAGGGGGAAAAGGTGATGCAAAAATTTTTTGATGATGATGAGTCACAGAACAGAGTGCTTTACAGTGTGCTGTAATCTCTTCAGATCCAGAGAAAAAAAAAATTCTGATGCTTAATGAAAGATGTCCATCCCAAATGAAAATAAATCCAATAAATGTTATATCATGAATCACAAGAACATGACAAAAACTTCTCGAAGTGAAAATGCCAACAATTGTTTTAGGAGGTATATTTTTCCAAATAAAAAATTCTGATGCTTAATGAAAGACGTCCATCCCAAAGTGAAAATAAATCGAATAAATGTTATATCATGAATCACAAGAACATGACAAAAACTTCTTGAAATGCAAATGCCAACAATGTTTTATGAGGTATATTTTTCCAAATAAATGGTAACTTTTGTCTACACTAGCAGTGACCCATTCAGCTGTAACCAAAAAGATTTTCTGATGATACAAAGAGGAAAGTCACAATGTTCTGTGATGGACAAAAAAATAGACAAAAACAATAATTGTCTGTACAATAATTCCCTCATTAACTGGTTAATGAGCTATCTGTTCTCTGAAGTGGTATATTTCACTTGGCTACTCAATAATTACTTCATTTTCCAATCCAGCACAAGGTGACAAACCACTTCACAGATCAGCTCACTCATTTGCCAAGCAACACGTTAATGAGTGAATTACCTAACTGTACTAATTGCTATCCTACTTTTAAGTTTACCTGTTTATATATCTTTATTAATTCTTTCTTTTAACTTTTTATACTTACAGATCATGAGGTCTATTTCATACTGTATTTACAAAAACACACCCAATACAACAACTGTGGATTTTCATTGGTAGTAAATAATCCAATATTTCAAGCATTTTTAGCAAAACAGAGAACAACAGGCTTGTCAGGCTAGTATTACCTGTTATGACCTTCATGTACAATATCTCTTTATTTCTTTTCCCAATACTCTACCTGTAAAGGGTAAATATAGAGAATTTTGTCATGTAGCACTAAGAAAGTAACCTAAATTACAAAAGTCTGGCACAAGAATTGCTTTTACTTTTACCCCAGCTGAACCAACAAGAGTACTACAACAGTCATATATCATGCAGGTAAACTCCTTCACTGCTATGATCTGAAAAGTCACAGCTACAATGCATAGCTATGAAACTCTATTCAATCACCTGTTAATTGCATCATATGCTTCCTTTGTTCCAATAATAACTAAGGCGTTCACTGCAGCGTATGTTGGTGCCAAATGCGAATACTGTCCTGGTCCCCCACCAAAACCACCAGTTGGATTTTGACAGTGACGCAGAAAATCTATAACTTTTGCCGCCTCTTCCTCTTCCAGTCTCACATCTAAGAGTTCCAATGCATGGAGAGCCCAGTATACAAACCATGGCCGACTAGCATCTAAAACCTAGAAATCAAGGAGGGCATTAGCACAGATTTGTAAATTTAAAAGTTGTCAGGGGCCACTGACAATCTATCAAGCCTAAAACATGTGCCTTGGCAAAGACAAAAGTCACAACTTCAATGTACATCATTTCGTATTTACACTGATTCTCAAACAAGTGTGAGAAATGACCAGATGCACCAGGTCAAGTAATTAACTTTCACAAAACTAAGTACTGTAAAGATCATTTGTAACTAATTGGCTGATCCATTATTTGAAGCATCAGACTAACAGCATGAATACATGATTTTACCAACATTATAAGTTAAAACCTACAAAGGCAAACTCTGTAGGTTAACTACAAAGACTAACGACAGAATTCAGCTCTGGGTCAAAGCTGCATCTATGGAAGTAAAACTTACGGTGCAACCTTCTGGAAGATTTGCCAAGCCTTTCTTTAGGTAGTTCACATGTCGTTCTCTGTGTAAAATTGGTCCTTTCGTACATTCATTTGTGGTTTTAACCCAGTTGTATAATGCAGCAACGGAGCATTCAACTTTTATCTGAAAATATATGAAATTTTTAAAAAATAGAAAACATAAAATGGCATGTGCAGAACTGAAATTCATCATTCACCACAACAAACTTTTAAATAATTTTTTTAAAATCCACTGCTTTCTTAACAATGGGAGGTTTCTTACCCTGTAAATTCAGGTACTCTCTCCTGAATTACACAACCTCAAGAAAAGCCAGAAGGGATCCAAAGGGATATTACTGTACAGTATTTGGTGAGGTAAACAATCGAAAGTTGTAATGTTTGTATCAGACTAAAATCATGACATTTTCACTGAAAGTCATTTGGAAAGAAATCTATTTGCTTCCTTGTGCTGTAATACTTATAGTAACATCCATGTGTCTAAGTGTCTGATTTTGGATGAAACTTTTTTTTCTACAAGATTCCCATGATTTCATACAATATTTCTGTAATGTTATTTTTTTTATTTGTCAATTTGAACAATTTTTTTACTTACGCCACCTCTTGCAAATGAACAGTAAAGAAACTGTTAGTGTAACTGGCGCATCAGTTACAACTGACCTTTGTATACATATGGCACCACAATGAACATAGTCATATGTGTTCTAGTGGTCATATGTATTTTACTACTTTCAATGTAGCATTTCCAAATCACAAACATTCGAGTGCAACTAAATATCCAAATAAAAATCATATAGTGATGATTAATAATACTGAGTCTTATGGGAATATCATATTGAAATATTTTAATATGTGGTAAATAAGTGAACTGAAAGAGTTCAATCTTTTTCATGACATTCTGCAGTAAAATGTAGAACTTTACACATTACATGCGTAATCAGTACTGTTAGAAGAAGAATGATTTTTCTGATAAAGTAGTTGTCTCTATTGCATTAATAATACAGCATAATAATATACATCCTTTATACCACTCCTTAACCTAATATAGAGCACCATGTCCTCCCTCATCAGGAGGCCAAAACCTCAGGCAAAGCACTCTGCTGGGCCAAGAGGATAAGATTTCCTTCAACCCCATACTTTGAAGTAGGGAACAGCATCCTACCGGCGACATAACCAATGGTAGTCATAATTACAGAAAAGACAGATTATTGTTAGCACATTAGATTTCAGACCATCTAGAATTATTCATTAATAAGGAGGACAACACACATCACAACGCATATGATGTCAGTACCTCAGTAACTAATATGTAGCCCAGTAGAAGAAAAGTTGTTCAATAAAAAGAAATAATACATATTTATTGTATGCTTTATGACAATCTTTCACAAAATGTAGTGTACTTTTATAGAATGCGCAATCAGTGAAATTTCATCACAACAGAAAACTTTGTATACATAAAAGAACATCATACACTATTTGGAGGTGTACAGGGCATGTTCTCATCTGGTACCTAAGCCTGAAAATTTGCAGTTACATATATCATTATTTAATAATGAATTTCAGATGCAAAATACAGTATATATTTTTTTCTTATAGCTTTTTGGTGCCATTTTTACAAATCTGATAATTTAATTCGATAGCCTAATGTTTGGTAACCACCAAACTAAAACAGTGCCTACCCTATGCCTAACAATAGTATGGGACTATGTCTGAAATTGTGTGTTTTAAATCAGGTTAGGTTGGGGGCTCCAGCGAAGACCTGCTTAGCCTCAGTACAGTAGCCTAGGATGCAGTACTCTAGGTACGGTTACAATAGATTAAGATGCAGTGCTGTAAATAAAGCTATGCTACTTGAAGTTTTGGCCAAGGCTGGTAGGTCTGAAGGGAGTGGCAGAGATGAGGCCAACTGAAGGTTTGGATGTGCAGTACGACTGAACGTAAAAACCTAAAAAAGATGGTACATGTCCTAAACACAAACAAAAGACAAAAATATAAACAAAAACACAAACAAATGGCAGTGAATGTCCCAGCTGATGACTGGCAGAAGCCAAGCTGTGGTAATTGGATGTGCCTCTGTAGCCTGTTTCACAAGAGTCAAATTGTTCCCCTTAGCTAAGATACCCAATTTTTCACCATACTTGGGTAGTATGCAGAGTAGGGAGACAGGGATATCCAGTGTTACTTGGGGGGGGTTCAGGGGAAGGGGCGAAGGACCCCAGGCCAGGTAAGGGTACGGCGCCGTAAGACAGGGTAGGAAGGTTAGGTCAGGATACTGGATTCGCGGAAAGGTTTGGATTTCTCACACCTACCCCTAAGCTATCTCCCTACTCTGCATCCGCTCCCCATACTCCCCCATTATTACAAAATATGGTGAATAATAAACCTAAGGAGGGGCCAAGGTAACGAGCTACCCAAGCCTTTGCCACTAGGCTAGTCGATCAGAATCTGTCAGAATACGAATATATTACATTCCCAAAGCATTAATAAATTAAAAGTAACCTTTTCCTAAAATTTAATATAAATTTCCCTTTATAAGCGAAGTCTCTCCATCATTTCGTAATCTCGTAGGCCCTACGAGAGCCTAAAATGGACCTGCATTAGGTTTAGCTTAAGGGCACAAGCCCTCCCTAAAATGCCCTTATATAAACCCCTATTTAAATCATACTTGCTCATCGGAGGTTACGGTGGGATAACCGGCGTCGTTGAATCTCTCCTTGCTCAAATCCAGCTCTAAGCATCTCAATTTTGCCATGTTTTCACGCCTTGGCCAAATAACGTACTACAGTTGAAGAAGTTCATAAGGAAACCTCAAAAGGTGCATGTGACTTTGACGTCTCCACCAATCAGAGGGAGGAATTATTTCGTTGGCCAATGAGAATGCAGGAAATGGCTTCTAGGGATCGTTAGTATAAATGTTTATCTATTCATGGATCAAAATATACTCTTTTTAGGTAACAGCGAGAATGGTATCTAGACTATATTTTAAACTAAATTTTAATGCAGGATAATGTTTAAAATTATGCGTAAGAAGTAAAAAGAAATTAGTATAAAACCAGTAATCTGGTAGTAAGTTCTGAAAGAAAATAGATCGCAAGTGTAGGAAGTTGTCTTTTAAGGAAGAAGACAAGACTAATTTAGAATGCAGAATGTCAAAAGACAAGAAAAAAAAAAAAAAGAGTGGTCTTATGCTATGAACGTAATGAAGAAAGTGTACTCGTATAGTGTTTAAATAAGTGCATTACTAATTTACTATTATAAAGCAATTTTCCTATATGATAAGTTGCAAGTTTTGATATCTCAGACTCCAAGTGAGTTTAGACTCCATTTTACACTCAATTAGGAAGCGAAGAGACGTTCGAAATATGATTCTTCTTGGGTGTCTTCTGATATCAAAAGGGAGCTGTTTTACAATATTGGGCTACACATTTGAAACCGACATTCTAAGTAAATCTTGGCTCAAATAGATACGGTACCACAGCTGAAAAACATTAAAAAGCTTTGTCAACTCGTCAGTAATTTAACAGGAAAAGAAAGAAAGTGGCCCTGTCAGAAAGTATAAATACAGAAGGACTTGCAAATAATGTTTCAAACGGAAAGACCAAGACATCTTATAAAGATTGATTAAAAGGAAATCAATAAAAATCAAGCAAAAAATTATCATGATGTTGAAACCATTTCCCATGGCCCAGGTAATGAGAAAAGGCAGATAATGAGTAAAATGCAATATTTTATCTGAAAAGAGTCGAATTTAGAGATAACCTCTCCTCTGAAACAATATTATGTTCTGTGATAAGTTACGTGAAATATATTGATAATGGTCTTCATGTAATACATTGTTGATACAGTAGTAGATCGTATGACCAGACATGAAATAAATGGGTGATGAAGACGATACACTGGAATGGTTTAGGATGTACCTTTCACATAAAAAAAAACTAGACCAGTATCAAAACTTTGCCAAGAGGAGTACCTCAAGATAGTGTCAAGGACCCATAATGTTTAGTACATTCACTATCGAACTGTTTTGTGTTTTGAGCGAAAGGATGGAGTAAAGTTAGTTAGTTATAAATGATTTGTTTAACCAGACCTCTGAACTCTTTTAGGGTTCTTCTCGGGCTGGGAAAAGGATGGAGTAAAGAAAGATACAAGTTTTCTTATATGATACATAATTTTACCTATTTACAGACAACATAGAAAACGCTATGGCCAAAATAAGGCAAAGATAAACGATAAAGAGGTATAAACAGTAAAAATTAGAAACAAATGAGTTTTAGGAGATGAAAATTCGAATATGACAGATTAAATTTAAGAAGTAATAACAACAGTACACTATCACCCAAGAATTATAGCCTCCACAAAGAAATACTAATTACTGTTAAGATAAAAGACTCTTGTCTATAACTACATAATTATAAGACTGGATTTCAGTTGCAGTTTCTGTAATGGTCTACCAAACTATTTGCTGAGAAAGCTGCAGAGTTTAATCAACAATGCAGCTTGATTGATAATGAAAAACTTCCCACGGGATAAGGTCTGAGTACTTTATGGTCAAGTGGAAACTGAGAGTAATTCAGATATATCTGTAACTCAATTTTTTTCTTATTCTTACCAGATCATATTTATTTTTTATCCTGACGAGATCTCTCTAGAATGAGTTTTAGCTTTACTGATGTACAGTGATATGCAAAAAAGTACACCATGCCATTAACGTTTCAAAAAAATATTGTCGTAGAAGCTATTTAATATTTAATTTAGATATCTGTGATGGTCGAATTTTGAAATAGATCCCAAATAAACAGAGAAAACAACGCATGAACCTACCAAAAACGAAAAGATTATAAGATAAAAATCACTACAGCTGTACTATATCAATAAATATTAGCATCAATAGCTATAATACATCAATAATACCTGTTTTTATCATCAAATAAACGAAATTTAAGGCTTAAATAACCGCTTGGTCTTCCCAATATGGCGGCAGTTGGTAAACTGCAGTTGCGCGCGGCTCACCTCCAAAACATAACAGAGTTGTCAGTTGGGTCCGGCCTCGGAACGACAAATTTCATGTATATCCTTTAGTTTTTCAGGTAAATATGGCTGAATGTGAATGCACGGGATGTGTGGGGGTCATTGATGAAGGAGGGTCGGTTTTAAATTAAGACTGACGCTCCTGCTTGGGTGACAAGGCCGACTTTTGAACAAGGCGGTAGGCCTAGGCTTGTGTTGCTCGCTGTTATTTTGGCCGATGTTTATTAATTATTATTCCTATTTTCGGCCTAATTAATTAATGCTTGGTCAAATTTGTAATGGTTTTATAGCCCATGATTAATGGAAGGGTTAAAGGGATGGTTAGGGGATGCAACGTCAATACTAGACCTAAGTTACGTAGACTAGGCCTAGGTAGGCCTATCCTGTTTGCTATCATTTGGCCGATTTTAATTTATTAATCCTATTTTAGACTCACCTAACAATTAGGGCCATTAAAATTGGCATTCTTGGACGTACTTAATGAAAAGTTCATATGGGTGGTTAGGGGATGCTAGGCCTCCGTAGGCTAGGCCTATTCGGCATCGCGATTGCCAGGCTCGTAGGCCTGTTACCTCTACAGTAGCCTACAGGTTACGGTTTCCTGTAGGCTGCTATTGTAAACAGGTTAATTTGTTAATCAGGTTGTCACTTAGCCTAGCCCTAGCCACCTTGTCCTGTGTGGCCTATCTAAAGTTCTAGATAGGCTAACGCAGTAGGCCTATGTGGGTTTAATGGGTTAGGGTGTTTGTGGTGGCCTAGCCTATAAGCTGAGTACTATTGTGGAGGCCTAGGCTGGTAGCGATTCAGATTGCGGATGTACATTGGCGGCAGGGTATGTTTTCGGGGTAAAGCTGAAGACTGCTAACCTATTCGCCCCCCAGGTTCGATAACTGTTAGTTTACGCGCTAAATAGGCATAGGCACTGTGTGTAGTATCAGTCCCTTGGGGATGAGCTCAAAACACAAACAGAAGATGGTAAATATTTAGACGTAATCAAATGCATAAATAAAAGGCTGTCAAGATTTCGATCCCCCACTGGCAGGAACCAGACTGCGGTAGTAGTCTTCAGTTTTACGCGAAAGGGAAAGTAAATCATTGATGTAGGCCTATGCCTCCGTGTTTTTTGTTTTTTCAGCATAACCTAGACTTGTTCCTTATGAATAGGGTTCATTTTCTGAATAATAATAATTAACCTTAGGCTAGAATACTAGACTTTAGCCATAGCTTTAGATCAGTTACATACTAACTTTGCCGGTTTCCAGTTATACTGGGAAAGAAAGGAAAGCTGTAAAAGTACAGTACTTGGAAACGTTCCTTAATCAACACAACTTTTCTAATTTATCCAAGACGGTTATGACCTGTCAGGGTGCCCCAGTAAAATAGTTATTCTATCCTTGACATATCTTTGCATGAAAATTTTTATATTATGCTGATACTGGAACAAGATATTAAAAAGGATTGTATTTTTCCACAGCAAAATGAGTGAGTCTCGAATGGAATTCCGTTTGAAGAATACCCCAAGTGATTGTATTCAGAGCGTGAAGTTTGGCCCCACATCCCCCCAGTTCCTCTTGGTCGCGTCATGGGATAAAAGTGTACGCCTCTTCGATGTCGTCAATAATAATATGCGTCTCCAGTACCAGCACTCTGGCGCAGTGCTGGATTGCTGCTTTCAGGTAAGGTTATATAGTAAGCAACATTTGATATTTGATTCCTTAGAGTGGGATGTTGATGGTTTTGTAGAGATGTTTCAATAGTAATATGGATGTTTATGTATCACAGACCTTTTAAAGAATTGGGTTATGTGGTTCCTCTCCTGAAAATTTTATACTTTTTGTTATTTAAAGGCTGAGTATGGGTTCCTTTTAGAAATAGTTCATTCTTGAATGTTATAGAATAAGGTAAGGCTTAGTGTATGTGGATAAAAAAAGGAACTTGTTATTCTTTTCAAAATCAAATGCATAAAGCAGCAAGTTTTATTATGGTTTCATAATAGATGTTTGTGGAAATTGTAACTCAACTACTAGTTATATACCTGGAACCTTGCAGTTCTGCTTTTATTCCTTTTGTATTTAACCCTTCATTGTCCCATAGCTTTGTAATTAGTCTTCACATACAAAGTTATTGTGAAATTTAGTTTATCTGTGTATAGAGTGTCTTTATTTTTCCTTATTATCGGCCCGTCTATCCATGCATTTGTTTGCCTGTCTGTCTCTCTATTGTGCTTTCCTTGTATTGAGAACTTCACAATTCTTCCTTCATAGTTGAAAGGATTCCAGTCAGATTTGGTACAAAGGTAAAATTGGTACAAAGTGGACCTTCATGTCAGCCTGTCAGTGCATCTTTCTTACCTTGTCATAGCAATACCCCTACATGGCTGAAGCTTTATTTTTTTGTCAAATTTGGCAGAAAGGTAGACTATTACTGTATACATTTGTTGTGCTTGATGGGAGATGATATGTTTCTGTCTGCAGTGTTATTGTCTTCCATGCTTGCCTTGTTCAGTAAAAAAGGTGAAGTTATGATTAAATTCCATGATTTTGTACACCACTTGTTTGGCTATAACTTTTATTTTTAACTGTAAGAAAATGTTATTGCCTTCAGTGTATCTTAAGGAATGCTTTTAGAGAAGGGTTGTTATTATAGTCAGACTAGAGTAAAGAATGCCCAATAAAAATGTGGGGATTGTACTTTTAAATTACTGTACTTGTATAATTTCATATTACTCGACTTTTTATAGAGGAACAATAGAACCTCATTTTTTTTTACATCTTGGATTACATGACAAGTGAGGTGATTATGTGTCTTACTCTTTTTGCATAATGTCTGTTATTGCTCTAGTAGCATTAGTAAAGTGTATTATTTCTTTACTTGATTTATTTGTACAGTGAAAATTGCAGTTCTGATAAATTTTGTCCTCTGAACAGGATGCTGTGCATGCATATAGCGGAGGACTCGACGCACAGCTGAAGATGTTCGACCTTAATACCAATACAGAAACAGTTGTAGGCAACCATGACGCTCCCATTAGGTAGGTCATAAACTTCATTGTTGCATATTGCTTAAGATCACAAGGCCCCGTAGGTGGCAAATACCGTCAGTGCACCTCACATGGTGCACTATAGGCATTACTGAAGGTTCTTTGCAGCGTCCCATCAGCCTGTAACTGCAACCTCTTTCATTCCTTTTACTGTACCTCCATTCATATTCCCTTTCTTCCATCTGGCTTACCACCCTCTCCTAACAGTTGTTTCATAGTGCAACTGTGAAGTTTTCCTTGTTACACCTTTCAAACCTTCTTACTGTCAGTTTCCCTTTCAGAGCTGAATGATCTAATAGGTCCCAGCTCCTGGCCTTTCAGCTAAGTTGTATATTTTATCCAAGATCACAAGGGAACAGTTAAGAAGTAACAAAGCAGTTGGGTCTGAGAGGATAACCTTGTGTTTAAAGAACAAATTGGGAGTAACAGAGAGGGTTATCTCTTATATTTTTCCCTTGCACCAGGACAGATCCTGTGGCCTGGGTCTGTGAGAGCTAAATAAATTAGGTTAGTGGTGGTTAAATTCCTTAATACTCTATTAATAAAGATAATGTTGGAGTATATACCACCCACATTGCGCTGTGCATCATGTACTGTAGAAGGCATTTCAGTTGGTCTTCCCACTTAGCTATTAGGCACATATATCATGCGTCAGTTTTCACTTCAATTAATACAAGGACTTCTTACAAGTTTTAGTTGAGTCTGTAAGTGGGACTCATGGATTTCTTAAAGCTACCAGTACTTCATATGTATAACCATTAGTTTTTAGTATTGCTGCCATATAGATTTTAACAATAGTTCATCTTTTTCTCAGATGTGTGGCTTATTGTCCAGAAGTGAATGTGGTAATTACTGGGTCTTGGGACTCTAATATAAAACTTTGGGATCCTAGGGGCCCACGAGAAGCAGGGACTTACCAGCAGCCAAATAAAGTAAGTTGAGAATTTGATTATTTTTCCTTTCAGAGCAGTGTTTCGTTCTTGTTGATGTATAAAGAATAGAAAAGGATTACCAGAAAGTTCAGTAATCAACACAACACTATTAAGCTAAATTTAGAAGTAGTTTACACATATTTTCTTGAGACCATTTAAGAAGAAGCTTTTAAGTTCTTGAGTTCTCTTTCTTGTGCATGATGGGTAGTGTGCACTAGTTCCAGATACTTCCCAGTTTAGTTTTGTAGCGAAACTTCAGTGATGTTTCACTGATTCCTTATAGGTGTATACAATGGGTCTAAGCGGAGAGAAACTTGTTGTTGGAACGTCCAATAGAAAGGTGATGGTGTGGGATCTCCGCAACATGGGCTTTGCTCAGCAACGTCGAGAATCTTCCCTTAAATACCAGACAAGGTGTATTCAGTGCTTCCCAAATAAACAGGTGAGCTCAAGATGTAGTTGAATGTTTTATTATGTTCTCAATAAGGAAAGGCAAAAGAGAAGCAAGTGAATCAGTGCAGTATTTATTACTGTTGGCAATTTGGAGAAATTTTATGTCATATATTTTGCTGATTATTCCTTCGCTTATCCTCCTCTTCTCATGTATTTGAAATAAGATTGATGTAGTATAAATAATTTATCATTAAAACTTTCTAATTGCTATTTTTTTAAGAGTGTTTATACTTAAAATCTGTTTTAGGGTTACGTTGTATCCAGTATTGAAGGTCGCGTGGCTGTTGAGTACTTAGATCCCAGTCCCGAAATTCAGAAGAAGAAGTATGCATTCAAGTGTCATAGGCTTAAAGAGGATGGCATTGAAAAGATTTTCCCTGTTAATTCTATCAGGTAAAGTAAGACCTAAAAATAAAAATGTCTAGAATACATAGCTGTAGGGCCCCCATAGAGGGTAAGTGCTTTCAGTAAACCTCATGTGGCTGTCAGTGCACCTCATGTGGTACACTTTGGGCATTGCTTAAGGTCCTTTGCAGCAACCCTCCTGCCCTTAGCTGCAACCCCTTTCATTCCTTTTACTGTACCTTCATTCATATTCCCTATCTTCCATCTTCCTTTCCACCGTCTCCTAATAATTGTTTCATAGTGCAACTGCAAGGTTTTCCTCCTGTTGTATCTTCAAAGCCTTTTTACTCTCAATTTCCTCTTCAGCTCTGAATGACCTCATAGGTCCCAACACTTGGCCTTTGGCCTATAGATTTCATATTCCATTCTATTCCATAACTATATGATTGAAAATTCAAATGTGTGAGCAGGAAATTTGATATGTATGTATCATGGTCAAACAATGACTTATACAGCTAGGTATGTTTCTCATACCAGTAGAATTATGTTCCTTTTTAGTAAAACTACGTTGTGAAGTACGTTATATTATTTTGACCTTGCATTGCAGCTTCCATAATGGATATAACACGTTTGCTACTGGTGGGTCTGATGGTTACGTAAATATTTGGGATGGATTCAATAAGAAGCGATTGTGCCAGTTCCATCGTTATCCAACCTCCATTTCTTCGCTATGCTTCAGCAATGATGGTATGTTGGTCTAATAACTGTTCAGTCATTGGCACAGTCGACAGATATTGTAGTTTGGTTTGGCCTAAATGATTGTCTTTGGAATCTCTGTGCATGAAAGAGTTCTTTAGTCTTTCTTGGGCAAACTTTCACCGCTACTTCTGTATTTGTCAGCTTGCTAAGTGAGTGCTTTATTACCTTTATTGCTGTGTATTTTCAGTCTTCTTTTCCCTTTCTATGATTATTCCGATAGTTTTAACTTGATTTAGGTAATACAAGCAGTCCCCGGTTTAGAACGGGGGTTCCGTTTTTATGCCGCGTCGTAAACCGAAAAATCGTCGAAAATCGTCAAAAATCCTAAGAAAACCTTACTTTTAATGCTTTGGATGTATTGAAAACGATGTAAACTGCATTTTTATTGAGTTTTTCATAAAAAAAAAAACCTCAAATTTTTTATTATTCTGCCGTTTTGGAGCCATATTTCCTCCGTCAGATTGGCGTATGACGCGTTGTAACCCTGGAACATGCGTCGTAAACCGGGAAATAATTTTTGATGAATATATTTGAAAAGCGTCGTAACCTCGGAGCGTCGTAAGCCGGACCCGTTGTAAACCGGGGACTGCCTGTAATTGAATAAGGAATTTGGGTAGATGATGCAGTATTGATTTGGTTTTTCTGCGATAAAAACTTGGTATATGTGTAACAACAAGGTCACTGCAAGATTCCAAATACTTGTTATCATCTTCATTGCTTCCAGCATCATGTGATTAAAAAGGCCTTCTTGAAATTCTACCACTCATGTCTTTCCTGTTCTTTACCTTTTACAACTCACCACGCGTTTCCACCTCTTGTCCTATTGTCCTAGTGTAAGCAGGTCTGGGTCTCCCAACTCTTCTGGTGCCCACAGGAGCACACCTAACACTACCACATACTAATGTATTCTCCCAGGGGTTGTGAAAAAGACCTCAAACCATCTCCACCTTCCCATCATCATTTTTCGTCAAGATATTGAGTTTTTGCAGTTTATCAAATGGTATTTGTCACTATCCTCCATGTTACTCCTAATATTCAGTTTCAAGCTTTATTCTCAAAAGGACAAATAGTTTCATTATCCTACCATGACAGATCAACTAGACCTATGTGTAAATCTTACTTTTGTCTGCAATTTCAGCCCATTTTTTATATATGTTGTCCTTTTTTAGTCTTTTGCTATACTGTATTCCATCTCAAGAGAACCTGTACTGAGGTCATTGTTCCTAATTATTTGAGAGAAACCTCATTAACCCTTTCTCCATCAAGCGTTGTTTCATCTCTAATTTACTTAATATTACGTAGATATAATTCTTGTAGACTTTTGGTGATGAAAACATCATCATCTGCATGTTCTGTGTTAGTCATTTCTATCAGTAATCCAATCTAAACCTGCTCTTACATATGCTACCATTTTTCATTAACAATATATTACTTGTTGACACCTCATCAGTGTTGAACATTGCATCATCATTCTTGAACAGTTTCAGCTAGTTTTATATGCTTAGGTGGGGTTTGTTTTTTGAGGCACTACTGTTGTTAAATTGTGCTTTGTGTTAGATTCTTGCTTGCCTGTGTTGCAATATTTAAAAGAAAATTATTTTGTCTTTTCAGGAAATACTCTTGCAATTGCTTGTTCCTACATGTACGAGCAGGAGCAGATAGATCCCATGCCTGAAGATTGCATCTTTATTCGGCGAGTCACAGACCAAGAAACAAAGCCAAAATAGTCAAGATTTGAGTAGTAATACCTTTTGATCTTAGTCACCATTAGAGTATTTGCCACTGAGGGCAGTTCATTACACGGGTCCAATGTGTTTACAAAAGGGCCGATGTGGTATACCACTCATTCTTCTTAGTACTTTTACTTTCTGTGCATGGCAGGCAGATTGTCATTGTTTGCATCTTTCTACTGTGCTTTACCATCTTGAATATCATCAGAATTATTTAATTCATGCTCAATCTTGTCTTTGAATTCTTTGAGGGCTACAGTAGAAACTTGGTGAGATTTGGTATCTGAGGAACAGATCTTACAGCAGGGTTTATAGAATTTTAAGGTGCTTCTTCCTTCACAGAGTTACCTTCCATCCTATTTATCGTAACCATTTTAAAGATCCACTCGCATATCACGCTGCTCTAAGAGTAATTGCCAAATATAGGTTGTCCCTGTAAACTGTAAAGATTCCTTTCGTTTTTGAAGCAAGTCTTGTGTTGTGGTGATGATGTGTGTGGGTCTTTAAATGTACCTGATCCGGAGGAATAGATGATTTATGTTTCTTGCTGCATGTAACAGAATCCTGTTCAAGAGAAAATGGACAATATTTTATACTGCGCACATTTTTCATATGAGGCATTTGCAAGTAATTTTATGTACTGTAATATGTTAATTGTGAGATTGTAATGAAATAGGTTTCCTGTGTGCTCGCCCTTTCGTTTTTTAGTGGAAGAAAATTTTTAGGTACTGGGCATTTAATTTTTTAACAAAATCACACCTTACTGGTACCTATAGTGGTTTTTGAGAGATGTTTAAGTTAACATTATTTTAGACCATAGGTTCCAATTATTGTGCAGAGCCTGGATCCTGCGTGTCACATGTAAATAGATATAAGAAAATTTTCTGTTGAAATGTAGTCACTCAGGAGTCACTGTAGGTGCCATTTTGTGGCAAGGGATATTGAAAAGGGTTTTTTCTTTTTTTGGCTTATTTTGGTTGCAGGTTTTAAAAAAATTTTTAGCTGCAGTAAAATAAGAACTATCCATCCAATTTTTTTTATAATGATAATTTTGTCATTGAGTGGTATATGTGCATCCACGCCATATCCTTGTCCGCCAAACTTAAACTGAATTCATCGTCCATGTTATAGCTGTGATGGTACAACCATAACAGCTCTCGCTTTTAGAGGGAGAGTAGCTTGCAGAGCAGTGAGCTGTGGATGCTGCAACATTATATTCTCACTGATTTACAGTTTTGTTGAAAATTATTTGGTAGTTTTAAATTAAGTTCAATTGTAGTGCTTCAGAAGAAAACTTGTATTACCACAATTTAATTTGCAGTTCTCGAATCAGACCTTTTTCTCCTCAGTTTTGTATTTCTCAAATTGAAAACGGGGTAAGCAGTGCTTACCAAACATAGGCATTACTTTTTCTTCTGTATGTAAGAATAAGAAATATAGTGCTTTTGAGCCACAAAAACTACTGCTGTTCTTGTTTCAGGCCCTTACATAACTTCTTGTCCTGCTTAGAGTTTGCTCATTCCATGGCTGATGAGTTTGAAGAATGGATAGATAGAAAAAGCTTAATTAGGGAAGAGCTGTTTTAGAAAAATTTCGGGGGTGAAATGCTTTTGAACTTATTTAATGCACTGGAGATTTATTAAAACTCTCATGGAAAAGATAAATAACGTGTCATCAAATTAATCCATTTTTTAAAGAAATGGGTTACATGAAGACGGCACAAACATTGAGATAAGTTGAGTCCCATCTCTGTAACGTGTGTGAGTTTTGAAGAGGAGTGCGTATGAAGTAGCCAGGCTACATCTGTGACTACATCCAAATATGTCTGTTCATGCAAGGTGTTAACATTACATGAAATAATGATTTTATTAAAGGCAGATTTGTGGAATAATGAACTTACCGCAGAAGTTTCAAACATATTAAACCAGTTTTTGGGTTATGGTATTGATTGTAAGAAAAACCCTTTATTTATTTTGACTTGTAAAAAAATTGATCTGTTTTGATGAATAAGCAGGTATGGCTCCAATGAAGGTTATTGTCTACAGTGCTTTCCAAAGGATGCCACAGGCAGCACTAAAGATTTTCTGCCGTGTCCCTTGTTTCCCAGGTTCATTGCTTTCGTCCTTTTGCTTTTTATTTGTTTTTGTGTGGTCTCTCCATCAGTCTTTCCAACTTAGACTTCAGTTTGTTAAGTTATTGGCTTCAGTTTTAACAGATCCTTTGGATGAGACTATAAGAAAGCTTAGAAATATGACAGGTTTCATTCAACGTATCTCTATAATAATGAATATGATGCAACCCATTTCACATTCATAGAGAATTCACTACAACACAAATGCTGACAGTGAAGCACTGAGTGTTGTTTTGAAGACAGGTCCTTGGAGAGCTTTTGCCAGAACCATCAAAATACTGTACTCAGGTTACACAGTTATACAGTTTTGTGTGTTTTGAGCAATTCTTGGAGAAATTGTTATTTAATAGGTAAGGTATAATGTGTGCTATGAATTCCTGAGGCCCTTCCCCACGAGAGTTGGGCATTTTGGCTCAGTGGCATGGTTAAATCATTTTATAATTGTATTACATAAGGGAAAAATACAGTGATTATGTCCCTGTTAGGATATTGAGTATGGGAATGATGGTCCTGAAATGTGTGGAAAATTTAATTTGATATAATGACAATTTGGTAACCTGGTCTTGATTGGAAAAACAACTCTGATCTAATGAAGTCTTGGAAATACTGTATTGTAGGTATAAAATATAAACTAGTTCCGTATGGGCTGCCTCCTAAACTGCATTTCATCGGGGTTAATGCTGTCACTGCACTCTGTGCATTGTAGGCATTATTTAAGGTTCTATGCAGTATCCCTTCAGCCTGCAGCTGCAACCCTTTTCATTCTTTATACTGTACCTCTGCATATTCTCTTTCTTCTGTCTTACTTTCCACCCTCTCCTAACAAGTTTTTCATAGTTTTCCTCCTGTTAATCCTTTAAAACCTTTTTACTCGGCTTCCATTTCAGCGCCAAATGACCTCATAGATCCAAGCACTTGGCCTTTGGTGTGAATTCTTTAGTCCATTTCATTTAAATAACCTAGTATGATGGGTCATGAAAACTCAAGACCATTTGATGAGTGTGAGTCCCAAGTCTGGGAACTGGGCTCATACAAAATAGCATAGCACCAGCAAGCAGAATAAAGTTTTAAACATTGGAATTAGTTTTCAGTGGATTATACAGTGAACATGACTAAACCTTTTGGTTTTAAGGTAAAAATTTCATTCTACTAACTGTTGCCAAACTAGTGTATCAGTTCTGCTGAAGAGAACTGTGTTTAGTGAGAGGGTCAAGACGGTAAGTCCTGACCCATGGCTTATTACACACCTTCCTGAATTTAAGCCAGTGTGTCTACATTCTACATACTTACATAAGTGACAGTATTGAGAGGCCAACCCGGAGCTGGATGTTGGCAAGTGTAAAAGCAGTTTAGCACCTGTAGACTAATACTGTTGCACGTAAAAAAATCTGTGCATGTTGATAAATTGCAGGGGTTGGATGACAAAGGTTGTCATCATATTGTGACAAATCACTTGATAATGACACTGAAGCTTCCTTACTCATCAGCTCTGAAGAGCAGAGCATACAATCAACTTGTGGACCTCTCAGAAGTAACTTTCAACAATCTCCCAACTCTGGATTCCTTACACACACTTGTGATGCATCAAGATCTCTGGTCTCTGGCTTACATGATGTTGACTTCTGTACTGTGTCATCTGGTTGATAAATGCAATGATCCCTGATATATGTTGGTGGCCATTATCTGCTTACTAAGTAGGTTTTAGTGTTCTGACGACAGTATGTGCTGAGCCAAGCTCAAATTGAATTGTAATAGGAAAAGAGTAACAATTCCTTGCCTGGGACTGACGATGGTGAAGAGAATAAAAAATACAAGTTCAGGCTGAAATGCCACTGGCGTCTGCTCTGTGTAGCCTATGTTTGTTTAGCAAGCTTAGGTCAAAATAGAAATGTACTAACAATTTGAATAATAATAAAAAGTTAAAAATATTGTCTGTATCCATATTTGCATTAGGCATATGAGAAAAAGTATAGGCCTATCCTTGCACTCTTCAAAAAGGAGCAAATTGTCAGACTCCACATATTTTGACTTTTGTGTTTTTTTTTTTTTTTTTTTTTGCTATACCATGCTTTTTAATACAAATTTATACTTCCTGGGGTAAAGGTCAAATCCCAAAAGAGAAAATATTTTTGAAATGTAAGTATTGTTCTTCCCGGTAATTGTCAATTGTGAATCGGATTCCAACAGAAGGTACCCTGAAAATTAAATGTCAAGGTCTTGCGGTTTAAAACTTGTGAATGTGTCATATTTCGTCTCAGTTCTTTATGGACGACAGTTTAACGAACATTTCTAGGTTGGGTATCTAATTACTTGTTCGTGGTAAAAAAAAAAAAATTTATTTGCAATATACTACAGTAGAAAGCAGTTCATAGCAAATGTTAAAGTGTTTCTTCCTGTAAACGATCAATACCAACTTTTGTCCATTTATCCAGTAAATAATTAATTATCATCACTCAGAACAAATGTATTTCCCTTCTCTAATGTGACAATATTCTAAATGCTTTCCGCAAATTGAATGGGTTGTACGGTTGTTAAGATCCATGTCTGTCAAACGACAAAAGACGACAGCGCTGCGCAAGAACTCCAAGTTAGAAGTTAAAGAAACATCAGAATGAGTAATGCGTGTGGAATTCGTCATGCAGTGAGTATTTGGGCTTTGTGGTACGTACAAGTGCATTTCCTCGTTTCTCCTTTGATAAATTCATGAAGACAGCTGTTGTTTACACGTCGGAACAACAGTTCACAGCCATGGATCGTCGCCAGCTTCGTTGTTAAGGTAAGGGCTTTTCTGTTATATAATGTCCATGACCTAGACAATGGACGGTGTCGTATGTCTTTTGAATTTAGTAAGTTTGATATAGGTAGGATGAAGATTGTGTTATGGCTGTTATATGTACATTCTAAACTAAAGTATTACTTTCAAATTGATTTTAGAGGGGAGGGGGAAAAAAAGCCGGCATTATAACGTGTCAAGGCCATTCTTTCTCGGTTTGGTGTTCAAATAAAAGGGGATTTTCGTGTGTGTGATCGAAGAGAAATCAGACAATAAAGAGAAAAGGGAGAAAAAGCGACGACACTTAGAGCAGGCCTTTTACAGCGTCATTGCTGCACTTTGCTGTTTGGAAACTTTATTTTGCTCTATTGACTCTGTCTCGTCATAACTTTTGGCACTACCCATTTCAACCAAGCTCTAAAGAATACCTTTAGACCTTGCATTTCAACATTAATATTTAACTCTGTGGAAACCTTAATTTCTGCCACAATTCGCCCACTGACACATTCTTCACCACGGCTTTATTTACAGTGAAAGCTGTGTCGTCCTTAGACTATGTAAGTTCGGACTCTGATTGCTCAGTGAATAGGAGTCGGTAACATAGGCCTACTCATCCTTAGACATACACATTATCACTCCCAAACTTTTAATAACACCACCGTCACCTTTTCATGAATGACACTCAACTTATAATGTATGTATCAGCATTGTCCTAGGCCTTATTTATTTCCTTTACATTTCGTCTTGCCATCATCAGATGCGAGCAATTCCTTCGAAACAATATTTTCTTTTTTCTTACTTTGTTTTAAAGTCTTCCTTGTCTGCCAACATAAATCTCAGTGAAGCATGTGCAGTATTTTGCCTTCCTTTCACACAATGCTGTCTTGTCCTTTACTCTGCTGTCCATTATCACCTATCTTCTTTGCAGTCTCCTCTCATCCAGAATTGTTAGTCTGTGATCACTCTGAGCTGCAGCCTCTTTCATTCCTTTCACTGTACCTCCATTCATATTATCTATCTTCCACTTTGTTATCCACCCTCTCCTAACAGTTACTTCATCGTGCGACTGAGAGGTTTTCCTCTCGTTACACCTTTCAAACCTACTTACTCTCAGTTTCCTTTCCAGCGCTTAATGGCCTCATAGGTCCCAGTGCTTGGCCTTTGGCCTAAACTCTATATTCCATTCCATTCCATGGCCACTATCACCGTCAACCAAGCCGAGTAGACTAACAGGAAAAGTTGTAGATTTTGCGGAAAAGGCTGTTGCTGATGTCAAAAAAATAACGTCAATACTTTCTGATATATCTGCTGACTAAATATGGAAATAAGAAAATCATAAAAAAGCGTATCGGGGGTTCAGATGTTCAGTTACTTAAAAGAAATAAAGTTAGGAAAGCAACAGTCTCCTCCTTGAGAAGCAAAAGTAGTTAACTGAAGGCAGACTGTTCCTAATAAAGCAGTTAGCCACTTGCCTCTGGCAGATCTGATTAATCTGGTCTCTATGTTCGGTACGATTGATTGCGTAGTAAAGCTCATACAAGTAGAAAAGTAAGGAACGAAACAAGATGGAAATGTCATTTTTAATATAAACGCAAGAAGTAACTCCAGTCACTCGGAGGCACCAGAAACTAACCCGTGAACCCACAATGACAGAGTATCATACCTTTAGGCCTACATAAAAGAGTAATGAGAGGGCTTCAAGAATAGATAAGTCAATAGCCAGAGAACAAGATGAAAGACATGTTCATACAGCTACCTCTATCCAGGCGACACAAGATTTTGTTGTCGACCGCAGAGTAGAAAGACACCTTTGTCATCCCCCTCCCCTCCCCCCAACATAAGTCTATTGATTTACGTAGATCATAATCAAGGTCTTTGTGTTCTGAGTCTACACCTTCCGCTTCAACCCTACCGAGAGCTATTCACATTCAGGGTTGAGGAAGCCCGCCTTTATGTATTTATTTAGGCTGGAATGAGGTTGTCACAGTGAATATTGGAATTTGAGGATAAGTAATGGGTAGGATTTTGTGGTCAAGTCTGGAGGCCATTAGTTGATGTAGCATGAGGCAGAATGAGCTTGCGTGCGATCTTCCACATACATAACCCCGTAGGGGGGTACCGGTGTTAATGCACTTCACGGGGTGCACTGTAGGCATTACTAAAGGTTCTTTGCAGCGTCCCTTCGGACCCTACCTGCAACCCCTTTCATTCCTTTTATTGTACCTCCATTCATATCTTTCTTCCATCTCGCTGTCCACCCTCTGTTAACAAATATTTCATAGTGCAACTGCGAGGATTTCCTCCTGGTACACCTTTCAGACCTACCTACCTCTCAATTTCCTTTCCAGCGCTGAATGACCTCATAGGTCCCAGTGCTTGGCCTTTGGCCTAAACTGTATATTCAGTTCAATTCCACATACATACATACATGTACCTCATTATATATATATATATATATATATATATATATATATATATATATATATATATATATACATGTGTGTGTGTGTGTGTGTGTGTGTGTGTGTGTGTGTGTGTGTGAGAGAGAGAGAGAGAGAGAGAGAGAGAGAGAGAGAGAGAGAGAATGGGGCTTGCCAAGCCATTGGTGGAGACGAAAGTATTTGTCAGAATTTGTCTCTATAAATTATTATAATTATGGGCCTGTTTTTAGCACGTTCAAATATTTTAATCTTAATCTTTTAACAGTGAAAACGGAGGACTTCTTAAAATGAGAAGAAAAACGAACAACCGTAAGTGGACAACGAAAACACTCTCTTTTCATTCTTCTTCTTCTATTGTTCCCTGGGTCATAATCCGGTTTAGGAGCCCTCTGTAGTTACCTTCTTATCTCGATTGGGGTGGCTGGGATCATCTTGTCTTGAACCCGACGACCTCCCTCTTTCCTATTTACTGGAATGGAGGAAGGGAGAGGATATATTTAGAATCACTTCTGTATGTGTTTGTGTGTTAGAAGTGAACTGGGCGTCTTTCCGCGCGTTTTGTAACCGTTGGATTTTTCTCCGTAGGGGGCTTAGTGCCGTCAATACACCTCGTACGGTGCACTGTAGGCATTACTTAAGGTTCTTTACAGCGTGCCCTCAACCCCTTTTACTGTACCTCCTTTCATATTCCGTTTCTTCCATCTTACTTTCCACCCTCTCCCAACAACTGATTCATAGTGCAACTGCGAGGTTTTCCTCCTTTTACACATTCCAAACCTTTTACTGTCAATTTCCGTTTCAGCGCTGAATGACCTCATAGGTTCCAGTGTTTGGCTTTGGCCTAAATTCTATATTCAGCTCAATTCAATTCAACTGTTGGATTTAGTTGGCGTAATGCCAGCACGCGGTCTTGATTTTGTTTAACGCTTTTTAGTCTCATTCCCTTAGTACTTACTCCACGGCGAAGCTTCGCAGTGGGTCAGTTTATCAGCTTCAGACATTTTGATTTCATAAAGAAAGTTGATATCTCGTGCTCATGGAGATTCGCTTGAAGTATTTAATATTCATGCATTTACAGTAATTGCATTAACACACGCTTCGTTATATGATTGTAATAATTCTGACACGTGATTTGTACGTCACAGGGAAATGAAAAACTGGGTGTAAATCATGACTGGTTTTGACTTATATCTAAGCCATTTTCGGAGGACTGAGACTAAGAGGCAGGAATTTTCAATATATATGCTAGAAGGACAGCACAAACGAACATACGGACGGTTGGAAAACAATTATTCACACCGGGGTACAGTGTGACTTTATATCTATCTATCTATCTATCTATAGCAACATTATTTATGCCAGGTGAAAAATTGCTTTCATATTAACGAATGATGTCATTGTGTGAAGGTGAATGAGGTCTATTTTTTCTATTGATGTGCTGATATTGATATCTGTTGATATGAAAAATATTCAGCTATTATTGTGACTGATAATAATAGTACTGACAACACCAGTTGTTACAATGATTTTTATCAGTAGGATTATAATTAGTAATAGCAGTGCTGGCAATTCTGGTGGTAGAAGTATCAAACTATTATTATTATTATTATTATTATTATTATTATTATTATTATTATTATTATTATTATTATTATGGACGAAAGAACACTATATACTCCCTGTGCTGAAGTGGACAAACCATTGGCCAGGTTATTATTATTATTATTATTATTATTATTATTATTATTACAGGTCTGGTCTTCCCATTGGTAGTCACAGGCAACGATGGCTGACCCAGAAATTCGATATACTAAGATAGATGGACTCACGTGGGTCCGCCGGAAGTTTAGGTGGGTAAATGAAAATTTCATTCCTTTTACCATACCTCCGTTCATATTCTCTTTCTTCCGTCTTACCTTCTGATAGTTATCATAGCGCTGAATGGCCTCTTAGGCCCCAGTGCTTGGCCTTTGACCTCAAGTTTATATTCCAATTCCACAAATTTTTTGTAAAATTCCTTGCCTAGGTATCAATGTCGTTAAACGAATATTATCTCGTCTTCTCTCTCAGGGAGTTGTGGCCACGCCGCTCTGCAAACTCGACCCAAAAATCTTACCTGGAATTCATCAAGGGGTTCCAGAGGAAAGAGTGTATCAAGTAAGGCCTTTCGCTTGTTGGTTGGGAGTTGCTAAAATTGATAGAAATAAAAAATACTGATTGAAATATGCATGTTATTGCTGTTAGTTGGGAGTTGCTAAAATGGATGGAAATAGAAAAATACTGATTGAAATATGCATGTTGTTGAACTAAAATAAAAAAAGCTGGATATAATTATAGTGTGGAGTTTTTTTATGATTGATAGGATTTGCAAGTTGCTAAATTTAAAAGAAATAGAAAAAGTACTGATAGAAATGTAATAATATTATAGAAAGTGAAATGAGGAAAGGTGAATAAAGTTATAAATATATATAGAAGTTTTTTTATGATAGAATTCATATATTTTTCAGCGGAGGGATTTTGGATGGATGTTCATCAGTTAAGACCTTTTGATATTATTTTTAGACTAAAAAAATAATCAACAAAGAGAGGAGATAATTAAAGGTATAATTAAAGAAGTAAGATGGATCAAGTGGGGATATTTTTCAAGATAAAATAAACAAGTAAAAAATGCGCCGAGGTTTCTTCGGCGCAATCGAGTTTTCTGTACAGGGTATAATCAAGGCCACCGAAAATAGATCTATCTTTCGGTGGTCTCTGTATAATGCTGTATGAGCCGCGGCCCATGAAACTCAGTCGGCCGTGGTCGCCTGCCCTATATCGTTGCCAGAAGCACGATTATGGCTAACTTTAACCTTAAATAAAATAAAAACTACTGAGGTTATAGGGCTGCAATTTGGTATGTTTGATGATTGGAGGTTGGATGATGAACATACCAATTTACAGACCTCTAGCCTCAGTAGTTTCTAAGATCTGAGGGTAGACAGAAAAAGTGTGGACGGATAGACAAAGCCGGTAGAATAGTTTTCTTTTACAGAAAACTAAAAGGAAATATTTTTTCAGCGTTGCGAAAATTAGTAAAACAAAAATAAGATAAAGGATAAATTTTGGGGAAAAAATTGTATGGAATAAAAAATAAGCATTATCTGATAGTAGCAATAAATGAACAAACCAAGAAATGAGATGGATAAAGTGATAAATTTGGGGAGATACAGGAGTGAATGCAGACATTTTTTTTCAAAATGTAGATGAAGTCCTCGAAGGAAATTTTTGGCAACTCTTGAAGTTTTCCGATATTGGAAAGCAAAAAAAAAAAAAGACCTTTCTGTTAATGACTGTCAACATCTGTCCAATGTTGGAAGTAAAAAAATTGTATATATGTGTATATATATATATATATATATATATATATATATATATATATATATATATATATATATATATATATATATATATATATATATATATATATATATATATATATATATGTGTATGTGTGTGTGTGTGTGTATATGTATAAAGGCAAAAGCCACAAAGGAAAGTGAAACAACGGAGGTGGTAAAGGACACTAAGTCGAAAGGCCTAGTACCACTCCGTTGTTTTACTCTCCTTCGTGGCATTTGCCTTTATTTGTATAATCATCACGTTCCATATTTTCGTGATTCAGTTATACATGTATACTGTGTATATATATTTATAAAACTTTGTCATTAACCGTCAAAATCTGGCCATTTCTAGGTTTGTCCCAGAGAGCACCGATGGAGACACTAGCGACATCTGTGTGTGCGGCCTGAAGCAGTTGGAGCACGTGGCGTTCCCCGAAGTTCGTGTGTCTCCTCCTCCTGTATATTTTGAAGTGAGTATCTTTACTGTAATCTAAAGGACAGCGATATAAATAAATAAATAAATAAATATATATATATATATATATATATATATATATATATATATATATATATATATATATATACAATCTAGTATATAGTATAAGTTTTACCAGACCACTGAGCTGATTAACAATCTAGTATAGGTTGTCCATAAAAAAGTGAAAGAGCGTAGATTTTATAGTGTTATATTTGGGAAACTACTGTCCGTTGAGGGGACAGTATTTTCCGAAATATGATGCTGTAGAATCTACCCTCTTTCGTGCTTTTATGGGCAGCCTTTATCAGATGGTTTTCTGTTTTATATATATATATATATATATATATATATATATATATATATATATATATATATATATATATATATATATATATACGAAAAGTATCGGAGTGGACAATTATTTATTTCTCAACTGTATTTGAAATTGATTCTCAGTCAGTAGAAAAGATAACATTTAACCAGTATCTCTCGAGAGATTAATACACTGGCAATAGAAAAGGAAATTAATTAAGCATTGTCTCTCAGAAGTATCAAAGATTTCCTGTCTACGTAGCAGAAAAGGAAAATGATGTGTATTTTATTCTCCTTACCAAAGATTACTTAGTTAGCTGAGAGGGAAATGAAATCACTTTCCCTCACATTTATGCATTTATTTATTTATTTATTTATTTATCACTTCTCCCTATATCTTGTCTTTCTCTGCAGTCTGATTCCCTCTTGGGTTTATTATAGTCTGTTAACTCTGTCCATAAAGGTTTTCACCTGAAGATTTAGAAAAGAAGAAAGATGTATGAAAGAGTTTGTACCGAGAAAGCTGAAGGTAAAATGAAATAAGGTAGTATGCAGAGCAGGAGACAGGGATATTTAGTGTTATTTGGGGTGGTCCAAGGGGAGCGAAGCCCCCCTGGCCAGGTCAGGGACTGGCGCCCTAAGTTAGGTTAGGAAGGTGAGGTCTGGTTAGGTCAGGACACGGCATTCTAGGGAAGGCTAGGGTCTCCCACTTCTACCTCTGTCTCCCTACTCTGCGTCCGCTCCATTAATTATTATTATAAAATCTTTTTTTAGGGTTCCCGAGCTGTCTCGGCACATGTAGTGCCGCCGGGGTCAAGCGGAAGTAGGACGGATCCTTTCCTGGAGTCCTACCCGAAAACCCGACGGGATTCCTTCGTGGAAGTCTCGTGGAATCCCCAGGACCACATCAAAGCGTTGCCGACGGATTCCTACGGAACGCTCAGCTTCGACAATGAGAGTTTCGGTATGTGTGAGTTTTATTTTTTTTTTTTTTACTTATTTATGTCCAGCAAGATATTTACGCTAGAATTAGGGTGGCTTTTAGAGAGAAACAGCACAGCTGTCACTGTTACATTCATTCTGTAACTCCTGAACTGAGGCTGAAACAGTTCTCTTTCTTCTTCCGTTATTCTACTAAAACATGTCTGTACAAATGTATTTATTCATTAATTTATGTATTTATTTTATTTATTTACCTTGTTATTCTATTAAAACATGTATACTGTATGCACAATTTTATTTATTCATTTCTGGGGAAAAACATTTTCACAAGCCCATACACCTGTGGAGATTCAGCTGACGTTTGCAGCTGGGTCAAGTTTAATATAAGAACTGTATGAAAGATGTGTCTTTGACTGCAGTTTCCATGAAGAATCCACCTCAGTGCGCTGGATGCTATAACAGTACGTTTGTACAGGCTGCCCAAGGGTAAGAGCCTGTGGTGGCATAAGGCCAGCTTATGCTAAAAGAAGAAGAAGCGGTACGCTGCATTGCAAGAAAATTGAGGCATTATGTTGATGTAAATAAATGTATTTGCTTGCGTTGAGAAAGCTTAGGTTGCATGAAGACATTTTTTGAGTATCAGTTATAGAAGAAAATAAATATTTAATATTATTTCTGTTCTATTTTTCACATAGATTCCCACTGAAGTACTTTCATCTCTGAGGCTATAAGAATCCACACTCATTCGCCCCTCTTATTCGCCAAGATCAATATAATAACACAATTTTGAAGCGTAACTTTTTGCCATTTTTTTTCTTGGATCGCAATGTCTGCATATCTCTGTCCTTGAGACACTCAAATTACAGCCACGTGACCTGTTTCTCTCTCTCTCTCTCTCTCTCTCTCTCTCTCTCTCTCTCTCTCTCTCTCTCTCTCTCTCTTCTAATGATGCTGACATGAAGTCAGTGAAGTCACTGATTTTTTTCACTGATTTATTTTATTTTTTATTGCAACATATGTTGATTTTTTTTGCTTTGATGACTGACTTAAATTCAGTGAAGTTACGAAATTTTTATTTTTCAGTGCAACGTGATTTATTTATTTATTTTTTGCTTTAATGATGCTGACATAAATTCAGTAGAGTCATTAAATTTTTACAATTTTTTATTGCAACGTGATCTGTTGAAGCTTTTTTTTTTTTTTTTTTTTTTTTTTTTTGATGACACCTGACGTGAACTCAGTGGAATCACTGACTTTTCATTTTTTATTTCCCTCCATGACGACTTTTCATGGGGATATATTGGGAGGAAAAGGTCGTTTGGATTTTAATTGATAATCATCATTAATCATCTGTGCCAATCAGCACTTAGCTCTCGCCGTTCCGGACGTCGCCCATACATCAATCAAAATAAATATGACATTACCCCATCAGTCTCCATTACGTTTGACAGGTTTCATATCTGTCTGTCTGTATGCTGGAGGTCTCCTGCCTATCGAGCTATATATCATATATATTTCTCTACATTTAGATTTATTCGTATTTACAGTTAAAAGGTAAATACCAGTGGATAAAGTTGGGATGAGTGAGATGCGTAAACACACAAACACATGTATTGTTTGTGTGTATGTGGAAGTTTTACTGCACAGATGAAGTATGAATCTGACAGGAATTTTGTGTTATTTTTATTTTTTGAGCCACAATTTGTTACGGAAACTAGTGAATGGAAACTAGTGAATATATATATATATATATATATATATATATATATATATATATATATATATATATATATATATATATATGTGTGTGTGTGTGTGTGTGTGTGTGTACACACACTTATGTATGGGGGTGTATAGTTTCTGTTGTATAATTGCAATGCAATAACAAAAAGCGAAAATATTGTACAGCTGTATGACTTTGTAAGAATCAACTTTCTGAATACTGTACAGATATATCATAACAATGTGGTAACCACAAGAATTACCATACACGCAGACATTTAACACAACTTCCCACTGTCATTCTCCAAAGATTTAGCATGAAAAGTCTATAGAAATTATGGAAAACAAAAGAAGAAGAAGAATTCTAAAGCATCAACTGTAATTTTACCCATATTATTTTTCCGGTTCCAGACGCCATTCAACCCGTCCACTACCTGAGACTCTCCGACGACTCCCAAATCGCCTACGTGAAGGAAGGCTCCGAGCCCGAAGTCCTGAGGCTCCTGAAGAAGTACTGGAGCTTCCTGGAGCCTCACTGGCCCAACCTGGTCATCTCGATCACGGGGGACACCCTGGCCTCGGGAATCGACGGCTTCAAGAGGGAGAAACTCCTGTCGGTGTTGATCAAGGTGGGTTTTTGTCACCCTTTTTAATTTTTTTTTTTTTTTGGATGTTTGAGTGACGTTTTAATCTGGATGGTGAGTTATAATGACGATGACGAATGCTGGATGTTTACATGGCTTTTTAATCTGGATGATGAGTTATAATGACGATGGTGAATGCTGGATTGTTATGTGGCGTTCTGATCTGGATGATGAATTATAATGACAATAGTGAATGCTGGATGTTTATATGACGTTTTAGTCTGGATGGTGAGTTATAATGACGATGACGAATGCTGGATATTTATATGATGTTGTAATCTGGATGATGAGGTATAATGATGATGAATACTGAATATGTATATGACGTTTTAATCTGGATGGTGAATTATAATGATGACGAATGCGATGTTTATGTGACGTTCTATTCTGTATGATGAATTATAATGACGATGATGAATGTTGGATGTTTATATGACTTTTAGTCAGGATGATGAGTTATAATGACGATGACGAATGCTGGATGTTAATATGACGTTTTAGTCTGGATGATGAAATATAACGATAGTAAATGATGAATGTGTTGTGACGTTTTAATCTGGATGGTGAATTATAATAATGATGACGAATGCGATGTTTGTGTGACGTTATAATCTGGATAATGAATTATAATGATGACGAATGCGGGATGTTTATGTGACTTTTTAATCTGATGATGAGTTATAGTGACGATGATGATGCTGGGTCATGACTGTCATGATATTGGTAATGTTGGTGATAATGATGGTGATGATAACACTGGATTTTTAGGTGACTTTTTAATCTGGATGATGAATTATAGTGACGATGATGATGCTGGGTCATGATGGTGATGATTATGATGATAATGGTAATGATGATGATAACGATGGTGGCGATAACGCTATTGATGATGATGACAGTGAAACTGACATTGAGAACGAAATTCATGCCAGTGGTGATAATATATGATGACAGTAATAATGACAATAATGAAAGCAATATTGGTGAAGATGACCATTAAATTAACAATGAAAATGAAAAATTTTCTTCTTTGCGTTAACAAAAATATTTCCTTCAGTTTTTCAGGCTTTGGTGATGATGAATAACAAGAGTCATAATGACGATAACGAAAATTATAATGATGACAATGACAATGAAATTAACAATGAAAACGAAAAGTTTTTTTCTATGTTTTAACGAAAAATTATTTCCATTAGTTTTTAGGTTATAATGACATTAAATGATAACGGAAATAATGACGGTAATGAAAACGATAGTGATGACAATGAACTGAATTCTACAGTGAAGACTAAAAGCTCTTTCTTTCTCATTATTCAGGCTGTGAAATCCACCAACGCCTGCCTGGTCACTGACGGTCTGGATGTAGGATACACTCGCCTTGTGGGCAAAGTTGTTTCCAAAGCACAGTTCCTGCACGAAGTATGTAATAATTATTCATTACTTTTGAAAGAATTCAGTTATGCATTTACCCTTCATTACACGCATGTCAATGTGAAATGAATGCTGCACGAAGTATCTATTAATTATGCATTGCCTTTGGGGTAATTCATTATACATTTACTTCATTTCACTTGTGCAACCGAGAAATGAATACTGCATGAAGTATGTATTAATTATTCATTGCTTTTGAAAGAATTCAATTATACATTTACCCTCGAGTAACCGAGAAATGAATACTGCATAAACTATGTATTAATTATTCATTGCTTTTGGGGCAATTCATTATACATTTACCCCTCATTATACTCGTGTCACCGAGAAATGAATATATACTGCATGAACGATGTATTAATTATTCATTGCTTTTGGGGCAGTTCATTATACATTTACCTTCATTACACTCGAGTAACCGTGAAATGAATACTATATGAAGTATGTATTAATTATTCATTACTTACGAAAAAATTCAATTATAAACCCTTCGTTATTAACGTTATTAATTTTCAAGAATTCAGTTATACATTTACCATTCGTTACACTCGTGTAACTGAGAAATGAATACAGGATGAACTATGTATTAATTATTCATTGCTTTTGGGGCAATTCGTTATACATTTACCTTCATTACACTCGAGTAACCGTGAAATGAATACTGTTTGAAGTATGTATTAAATATTCATTACTTTTGAAAATTCAGTTATAAATTTACCCTTCGTTACACTCGTGTAACCGAGAAATGAATATTGCATGAAATATGTATTAATTATTCATTACTTTTGAAAGAATTCAGTTATACATTTACCCGTCATTACACGCGTGTAACTGAGAAATGAATACTGCATGAACTATGTATTAAATATTCATTGCTTTTGAGGTAATCCATTATGCATTTACCTTCATTTCACTCGAATAACCGAGAAATGAATACTGCATGAAGTATATATTAATTATTCATTACTTTTGAAAGAATTCAATTTTACATTTACCCTTCATTACACTCGAGTAACCGAGAAATGAATACTGCATGAAATATGTATTAAATATTCATTGCTTTTTGGGGCAATTCAGTATACATTTTCCCTTCATCACACTCAAGTAACTGAGAAATTGATACTGCATGAAGTGTGTGTGAATTGCTCAGCACTGTCGAGGTAAATTCATTATACATTTACCCATCATTATACTCAACAAACTGAGAAAATTAAATTGTTTCGGTAATACTGCAGAATAGTTGCCATAAGTATCTTTCTGTTATGTACGAAGTTCACTTTGTCCCCCTCCCCCGACCAGGTCAGGGCACAGTGCCCTTGGATAGATTAGGTTAGATTAGCTTAGGATGTTGTGCTTTTATAATTTGTTTAATAACTGTTGCCCTTAACTGTTATTCTTAACTGTATACGCACAAACTTGTCTATGTACTTTTCTCACAATTTAGCTTATAAATTATCAATTTTTTACCATTTTTTGTTGCAATATACTTTTTTTTTTTCATACCCTAAAACCCATTTGGAAATACTGAAAAATAGTTGCTTTACTATTCCCGGCATCTCGTTTTGGGCTATACCAGCCAGGTCAGGACAAGGCAGCCTAGGCTAGGTTGGGTGAAAGTTAGGTTAGGGTAAGATGTATCTATGTTTAATTGTCTTGTATCTGTTTGTAAACAGGCTGCGACCCAGAGAAATATCGAACGTAACTTTTCTACACTGTAACCCGTTCTCTCTCTCTCTCTCTCTCTCTCTCTCTCTCTCTCTCTCTCTCTCTCTCTCTGAGGATGATATAAAATGGATGATTTTGACTAAATTGCAGATCCATGGACAAACTGTACCAGAAATCAAGTGCCTTGGGATTGTTCCATACGGCCGATTCAGAGGTGGCCCAGTCTCCTTCAAGAACAAAGGGAGAATACTTCACTTGAGCGAGTAAGTATAAGAACAGTTGTAAAGCTAGTGTTGTATAAAGTCCAAAAACCTGATTTGCCTTCAAAAGTATGACGAGAAGACAGGCACGTCTAAAACCGCGCCATTTTCAGTCCCAAAAAAGAAAGAAGATAGAAAAAAAAGGCTAGTGTTGTTAAAGTCCCAAAACCTGACACGCTGGCAAAAGCATGACCGTGACGAATACATAGGTACACTCGGAAACCACAATCTCCGACCCACCTAGGTCGTGCTCCGAGTTTATGAGCGGAGCCTTTCTGGACGGCGGGCCACGCCAACTATCACGGATTGAAACGCACTCGAACACTTCTTGAACTCTTCCCGATTTTGTTTTGGGTGTTTTTTTTTTATGATTTTGTTGCATATAATGCAAAGCAGTCATGGTATGATTGTATAGACAACACTGTTGAATTCTACAATCTGTATAATATCGAAACGAAGAAAAAATGCCGAAACTGCCGGGTTCTTTTTAGGAAGGGGGTGGGGTGAAGGGTAGAATCTGTTCAGAAAGGCCCCAATCATAAACTCGGAGCACGACCTAGGTGGGTCGGAGATTGTGGTTTCCGAGTGTACATCTATAAACGAGCCATTTTCAGTCCCTAAAAAAGAAGGAAGAAGATAGGAAAATCATGAAAAAGATAAGAACAATTCTAAGGCTAGTGTTGTATGAAGTCCAAAAATCTGATTTGTTTTCTACACTCCGCAGGGGGCTAGTGCTGTCAGTTCACCCCACATGGTGCACTGTAAGCATCACTTAAGTCTCCTTACAGCGTCCCTTCGGCCCCTAGCTGCAACCCCTTTCATTCCTTTTACTGTACCTCCACTCGTATTCTCTCTTCCATCTCGCTATCCACCCTCTCCTAACACTTGTTTCATAGTGCAGCTGCGAGGTTTTCCTCCTGTTACACCTTTCAACCCGTTCTACTCTCGCTCTCAGTTTCCCTTTCATTGCTGAATGACCTCGTAGGTCCCAGTGCTAGACCTCTGGCTTAAATTCTACATTCCATTCCATTCCATCTACAAACGCGCCATTTTCAGTCCCCAAAAGGGAAGAAGAAGACAGAAAAGTCTTGAAATAGATAGCCCAGGTTTCTTTAAGGATCCTGCAGCCTTCGTCTGTGTTGACAGACTGAGGCCTTAATCTCTGTTCTGTGTGATGAGGCTGAGAGGGAAAACTTGATGGTGATTTGATGGGAGGTCCGAGACTTAATCATTATGCATAAGCTTCTAATCACACGGCGAAATTTGGCGACGTTTTTTATTAAGGAAAGGACATGAAAACATGTTTCCTATGGGTGATGTGAATCTCGGCGGAGACAGATTTGTTTGTTCGGCAGTATTTTCGGTTTTTAGAAAACGAATAATTACAAGTCATATTTAGGTCTTTTTTATCAACTTGCTTTTTTTTTTTGTTTATTAAAATAAAAGTTGGTTTTCTTTGCTTTGCCCTTTTTAAAATGGCCTTTATTTGCACTATTTCTCATGCAGATTCTTTTCGTCTTTTGATGGTTGCTTCTCGCGTAAATTTCCCGTAGGGGAGTAGTGTCACCAGTGCACCTCAGGAGGTGCACTGTAGGCATCACCTAAGGTTCTTTGCAGCGCCTCTTCGACCCCTAGCTGCAACCCATTTCATTCCTTGTGCTGTACCTCCGTTCATATTATCTTTCTTCCTCCATCTTACTTTCCACCCTCTCCTAATAACTGTTTTTCATAATACAGCTGCCAGGTTTTTCTCCTGTTAAACATTTAAAAACATTTTTACTCTAAATTTCCCTTTCAGAGCTGAACGACCCGATAGGTCCCAGCGCCTGTCCTTTGGCCTAAATTTTATATTTTCCATTATATTCCTCGCCTAAATTTACCCTTTCTTTTGATAAGTCATTCTCATATAAATTTATTGATCCTTTCCTTAGCCCAGTCATTTTAATTTACTTTTGTCTCATCAGGAGTGGAACCACCGATACACCCGGTCTGCCCGGTCTGGACAGGAATCATACGCATCTATTCCTGGTCGACAACGGCTTCTGTCACGAGAAAGCAAGCGCCGATAATTTTCGGTAAGTTTCAAACATATATATTCATACACATGCCTATGCTTCAGTATGTATACACACAAACGTAAATCATTAGATGATTTTTAATTGCAGAGCCGTCCTTTGTCATTAGTGACCTGTGTTAGCTCTTAAATGAATAAAAATTTTACGTATTTTCTTGTTAAAGTCATGTCATTTAGGAATAGGCAAAACATTTTGCGCAAAAATAGTTTTGACAGTATTATTGTCTCAAGAAAGAGTTCCTTGCATATATGGAAGACATGACGTCTACTTATTGGACAATTAAGGGTGCATGTGGGAATTTCCTAAATGAACAAGAAATTTTATGTAAGAATAAAGTATTCTGATTCCATGTCACGACAGAGTCCATAGTATTTATTGAAATTATTCATAAATATTTTGTCTGAAAAAGATATCAGTTGCTTTGTTATGTCAATACAGAATTCTAACTCACAAGTAAATAAAAGTTTCCATTCTTGAGTAAACAAAACAGTTTCTATTCATTCGTAAATAAGAGTTTCCATTCATAAACACACATCCCGTAGGGTGGTAGACTGCCGTCAGTGCACCTCATGCGGTGCACTGTAGGCATTACTTAAGGTTCTTTCCAGCGTTCCTTCGGCCCTTAGCTGCAACCCCCTTTCGTTCCTTTTACTGTACCTCCTTTCATATTCTCTTTCTTCCAAGTTGCTTTCCACCCTCTCCTAACAACTGATTCATAGTGCAACTGCTTTGAGGTTTGACGCCTGTTGCACCTTTCAGAACGTTTACTGTCAATTTCCTTTTCAGCGCTGAATGACCTCATAGGTCCCAGTGTTTGGCCTTTGGCCTCAATTCTATATTGATATTCAATTCATATTTCAATTATAAGTACATCGAACGTTTTATGAATGAATGAAGTAACCCCGGTTTCTTTTCCCAACGGCAGATCCCGCTTACTGAACGACATCCAAGAGAAGCCTCCTATGGGTTTCGGCATTCCCGTCGTGGTCCTGTTGCTGGAGGGCGGGTTCCTCGCCATCAAGCAGTGCCAGATGGCACTCCGGAGGCAGAACCCCGTCATGGTCGTTGAGGGAACTGGGAGAGGGGCAGACCTCCTCGCTTACGCGGCCAGTCGGTATTCGTTGCCGATGAAAGTGTAAGGAGCTGAATATAACTGCGTGTATGGCTGGAAGGTTTTGCAATATTTTCATAGGGAAATAATGCATATGGCTGAATAGGTTGGCCTTATGCCAGCATCCGTCTTAGCGTTGGGTGGCCCCTAGGTGTTAAAAGGGTATGAGAACCTAGTGTGGACCTCTGGACTCATTTTGGAGGAAAGTGAGACTAATTGTGTGTATCTTGAACTTGAAGTGGCTCAGATTGGTTTATTTTATTGCTAAGGAATTTTGATTTCTTCCTCAGAATGCTTTAATATTCTGACCTTTAGAATATATGACCCATATGGTCACACACACACACAACACACACACGTCTAATTTTATTCCATGCAAGAAAAATTTTTGAGAGGAAAGACTCATTTAATTTTATGGAAGGAAAATTAGGAGAGAGAGAGAGAGAGAGAGAGACTAAATTTCAAAAAATTATTCTAGGGAAGGAAAAGTCTCAGTGAGGCAAAACCACACGGAGGAACAGCTTCAGGACATCCGGGATCGTGTTTCTCAGTTTCTACCTGACCTGGATGAGGAAAGATGCCAGGTCGGATATTATTATTGTTTGTTAACTTAATACAATACTGGTAAGATTACTTTCAGAAAAATATTGTTTTATTTTACTTTAAAAGTGGTTGTAGGTTAGTAATCTGTTACTCTGTAAGTAGACATCTTTTGAAATGATCATTGTTTTGCTTTGAAAGTACTATTTGTAATTTTTATAAAAAAAAACTTAATGCAGTCTTGTTTATAATTTTATTAGAATCATATTTTCTTCCTTTCGCTTATTGTAGCATTTGTTGTCCTCTGTATTTTATGTAAGTTTTCTTAGTTCCTTTTTAGTTTTCTGTAAAAGAAATCTGTTGT
The DNA here is from genome assembly GCF_040412425.1 of Macrobrachium rosenbergii. Lineage (NCBI taxonomy): Eukaryota > Metazoa > Arthropoda > Malacostraca > Decapoda > Palaemonidae > Macrobrachium > Macrobrachium rosenbergii. Next base: position 91,945,182 of record NC_089781.1, read on the forward strand.
GCCGGCTTTGTCCTCCGCACTTTTTTCTGTCCGCACTTCTGAGGCTAGAGGGCTGCAAATTATTATGTTGACCATCCACCCTCCAATCATCAAACTTACCAAATTGCAGCCCTCTAGCCTCAGTAGTTTTTATTTTATTTATGGTTAAAGTTTCTATAATCGTGCTTCTGGCAACGATGTAGGATACGCTACCATCGGGCCGCGGCTCATACAGCATTATACCGAGACCACCGAAAGATAGATCTATTTTCGGTGGCCTTGATTATACGCTGTAGCGGCTGTACAGAAAACTAGATTGCGCCGAAGAAAATTTGGCTCATTTTTACTTGTTTTTTGCTGTTTGTAAAAGAAAATTTTACTCCTCAGAAACGTTTTTAGCGAACAAATAGTCAATTTGGCTTATTGCAAAATGTTGTTTGTTGCTTGTGAGTAACTGCAAAATTTTGATCCCCGTACTTGGTTTGCCTTTACGAGTTCCGTAACTTTAACTGAACTTTTATCAGTTTTAATTTTCTTCTTCTTCTTCTTCTTCTTCTTCTTCTTCTTCTTCTTCTTCTTCTTCTTCTTCTTCTTCTTCTTCTTCTTCTTATTATTATTATTATTATTATTATTATTATTATTATTATTATTATTATTATTATTATTATTATTATTATTATTATGGGAACAAGCTGGGAAGAAGATTATTAATTATTATATTATTATTATTATTATGCTTCTTCTTCTTCTTCTTCTTCGTCTTATTATTATTATTATTATTGAAAATAAAAGCTATTTCTACGGCATTTAATTTGTATAGAGTCTTCTGTATTCGTCCTACAATCTTCTCATAAGCGTGTAGGTGGTACATCAAGTTTCCTATGGACATGTAAAGATTTTCTGTTGTCTCAGTTTAAACTGAGACAGCAGAAAATCTTTGCATGTCCATAGGAAATTCGATACAGTAGGTACACGCTGTCGAGGAGAAGATTGTAAGACGACTAGAGAACGCTCTATACAAATTAAATGCCGTAGAAGTAGCTGTGTTATTATTATTATTATTATTATTATTATTATTATTATTATTATTATTATTATTATTATTATTGATAAGAAATTCACAATCTCGTGAAAAATAATCTGTGTAATAAAAACCCACAATTTTATAGTAAATTATATTACTATGTAAAATAATCAAAGACTTTCGAAACACCTGAACGGAGTCCGTCATCAGTGGTATTATTATTATTTATTATTATTATTATTATTATTATTATTATTATTATTATTATTATTATTATTATTATTATCATCCCTGACGTGGTTTGCAATCTTATTCACCAATTTCGCCGCAGGAGTGTGCTCAGGCTGTAGCAGAATGCTGCGAAATGGGAAAACTGATAACGGTGTTTAACATCAACGCCGACACTGGCATGGAGAAGTCAATATTGCGAGCCTTGCTCACGGGTAGGTGGAAATGACGACCGTTTATATTTCTAAATGCAAAATTTTGTTTGTGACGAATCTTTTGTGAAATTGTTGTTGAAAACAGGAGTTTAAAATTTTGGGACACGAATTTCTCTGAAATAATTTAAGGAAAATGTTATTTTAAAAATGTGAGAATGAAGACGGTACCATATATTTCTAAATGCTAAATTTTTATTGGTGGCGAATCTTTTATGAGATTGTTGCGGAAAATAGGAGAGTTTTAAATTTTGAGGTACCAATTTCTCTGAAATAGTTTAAGGTAAGTGTTGTAAAAAATGTGAAAATGAAGATGGTACTATATATATCTAAATGCAAAATTTTATTTTTGACGAATCTTTTATGAAATTGTTGCGGAAAATAGGAGTTTAAAATTTTGGGGTACGAATTTCTCCTGAAATAATTTAAGGTAAATGTTGTAAAAATGTGAAAATGAAGACAGTACTTTATATTTCTAAATGCAAAATTTTTTTTTTTTTGGCGAATCTTGATAAAATTGTTACGGAAAATATGCAAGTTTAAAATTTTGGGACATGAATTTTTCTTTAAATGTTGCAGGGTAAATGTCAGGAAAATATTTGAATAAAAAGGAAGATCTTTCAAGAAATGTTACAGAAAATGAAAAATGAATCTTTCTTATAAGTTTAAGAGAATTCTCTATGAAAAGATAATAAAATCAAAGATATAAATTTAAGTAGACAAATGATTAAAAATAATAAGTCAGGGATAAGGTGGCTAGATGAATTGAATAACTCTCATTAAAACAAAAAGCTCAGTGAATATTTCTCCAGAAATTAACATATTTTGAAATAAAATAAAATTTATATAAGACTTGCATTAGATAATTAATGTTGAAAATGACTGATTCTCAAAATTTTCGGTCACGAATGCTAGGAGTCTTGTATTAAGAATTATAAGTGGTTAAAAATTTATGAAAAATCATTTTATTGCGTTCATGAGTCATTTTGTTGTCTCGGGAATGAAATCATATCCTATTTCCCCGTCATGTAATAAATGTAAATTTCCATTCATTTCATTTATCTTTCACGTCATAATTTTTCGTTCTGTTTAATGGCGTTTCTCCTTTCCGATATAAGTTTCCAATTTTATACATTTCTCTTTCATGTTGTCTTTCATGCTACAGGTTTTCATCAATTGGATGATATTTCTCTGTTCGCAATTATCTTTTTTTTATTGTCACTGTCTTATGCTTTAATTTGGCCACTAAAAATCACTTCTCTTCTGTCCTATTAATTTTCATAAATTCCATGATGTATCTCTTTCATAATTATCTCCTTGGTGTCACTTTTTACGTTCTAATTTTTCACTTTGTAAATGTCAT
>NC_089781.1:91952987-91975487 GCF_040412425.1 Macrobrachium rosenbergii
ATATTGTCTGTTGACGAATCACTAGGAGAATATTACGTTTTATGACTTTTAAAGGTTTTTTAAAGACATAGTTTGACGTATTACCTTAATAATACTGCGTTTCATGTGACGAGGCACCTTAAGAATATAATTTTTATGACTTTCAAGTAATATTGTTTATTGACTTCTCACCTGAAGAATATTACATCTATGACTTTGGAAGGTTTTTTAATGACGTAGTTTGACGTATCACCTGAAGAATATTACGTTTTAGGACGTATTACCTTGAAAATATTACGTTTTATGATTGTTAATGGTTTATCAAAAAACGTGGTTTGACTTCTCACCTTAAAAATGTTACGATTATGACTTTTCAGTGATATTGCTTATTGACCAGAATATAATATTTATGACTTTTAAAGAGTTTTTAAAGACGTAATTTGACGTATCACTTGAAGAATATTACGTTTTATGATTTTTGCAATTAGTTTGATGCACCATCTTAAAAAAATACGTTTAAGACATTTAAGTGACATATTGTTTATTGACTTATCACCAGAAGAATATTGCGTTTTATGACTTTAAAAGGTTTTTAATGTTCTTGGTAAGCTGCGGTTTAATGTCACGCTACGTAGTGATTTTTTAAGGTCATATATCCACATTTTGAATCTAACTGATTGACTGATTGATTTACGTAAAGTGATTGGCAAGATGTTTTATTAGTTCATATATCCTCGTCTTGAACTTGACTGATTCATTTTTATAAATTATGTAGCAGTGTTTTAGTGGTTAATATTTCGTCGTTTTGAACCTGACTGAATGACTGATTGATTTCGCTAAGTGTATAAGGGAGATGTTTTATTAGTTCATATATCACCGTTTTAAACTTGACTGACTGACTGACTGATTATGTAGAGCAGTAGGGAGAAATATTTTGAAACCCTATCTTTCACTTTTGACCTTCAACTCCTCAACTCTCTCTGCCTTCTACTTTCTCAGGATTTGAACCCTAGCCTTCCTCTGCTTTCCTTTTGTATTCCTCGACTCTCTCTCTCTCTCTCTCTCTCTCTCTCTCTCTCTCTCTCCTTCTTTTAAGGATCCCTACCTGAACTCCTGCTGTTTCTCAGGATTTGCTTAGCCTTTCTCTGCTTTCCTTTTATATTCCTCGACTCTCTCTCTCTCTCTCTCTCTCTCTCTCTCTCTCTCTCTCTCTCTCTCTCTCTCTCTCTCTCTCTCTCTCTACCTTCTTCTTATAAGGATCCCTGCCTGGAACCCCGACTTCTGTGTTCCTGAACTCTCTCTCTACCTTCAACTTTCTCAGGATCCCTACCTGGAACCCCGAACTCTCCCCACTTTCTCCTTTTCCAGGATCCCTACCTGGAACCCCGAACTCTCCCCACTTTCTCCTTTTCCAGGATCCCTACCTGGAACCCCGAACTGTCTCCACTTTCTCCTTTTCCAGGATCCCTACCTGGGACTCTTGCTGTTTCTCAGGATTTGAAGCTTAGCCTTTCTCAACTTTCCTTTTGTATTCCTCAACTCTCTCTCTCTCTCTCTCTCTCTCTCTCTCTCTCTCTCTCTCTCTCTCTCTCTCTCTCTCTACCTTCTTCTTATAAGGATCCCTGCCTGGAACCCCGACTTCTGTATTCCTGAACTCTCTCTCTCTACTTTCAACTTTCTAAGGATCCTTACCTGGAACCCTGAACTGTCTCCACTTTCTCCTTTTCCAGGATCCCTAACTGGAACTCTTGCTGTTTCTCAGGATTTGAAGCTTAGCCTTTCTCAACTTTCCTTTTGTATTCCCTCTCTCTCTCTCTCTCTCTCTCTCTCTCTCTCTCTCTCTCTCTCTCTCTCTCTCTCTCTCTCTCTCTCTCTTTCTTCTCCTTTCTCAGGATCCTTACCTGGAACCCCGAACTCGTTCCACTTTCTCCTTTCTCTGGATCCCTACCTGGAGCCCGGAACTCTCTCCACTTTCTCCTTTCTCAGGATCCCTACCTGGAGCCCGGAACTCTCTCCACTTTCTCCTTTCTCAGGATCCCTACCTGGAACCCGGAACTCTCTCCACTTTCTCCTTTTCCAGGATCCCTACCTGGAACCCCAAACTCTCTCCACTTTCTCCTTTTCCAGGATCCCTACCTGGAACCCCGAACTCTCTCCACTTTCTCCTTTTCCAGGATCCCTACCTGGAACTCCTGCTGTTTGCGGTGCTGAGCAGGAGAGGCGAACTGGCTCTGTATTTGTGGAACAAATGCAAGAATCCTTTGAGCGCGGCCATTGTCGCTACGTGTCTCTACCAGTCCTTGGCGGATTCGCTGCGCGTCGAGGAGACAAACCTCCGGAAGGCGTACTTGAGCATGAAGGACGCCTTCGAGAAGCAGGCCGTCGAGGTAACGTCCTGCGGAGTGGTAAAACTTGCAATTTATTTATTTAGGGGAATTTTAACTGGGTGAATTGTGTGGTAGTGGATTTTAGTGGGATATATTGCTTGTTCAAGCATGAACGGGAGGCATCTAAATTAGTTATTAGTTAATAAATGTGATCGGTAGTCTCTCTCTCTCTCTCTCTCTCTCTCTCTCTCTCTCTCTCTCTCTCTCTCTCTCAACGAGAAATGGCGTTGTATTACTTGAATCAGTTACAACCTTATGTTTGTCTATTTCCCTCCCATATATCAAGGTGTTGTTCTTTGAGAAATAGGTGACTAATAGAAATGTCTTATACAAAATTACCTATTTATTGATAATAACTATTTTTAAGAATATCTTTTTATTATTGATTCTGTCAGCATTTTCATTAATGTTTTCAATAATATTTTCCACGAGAAGGAACACGAACCCTACATTTAATGGTTGTCAGAGAGAGAAATTACTTAGAATCATAAGAAATCCAATTCGTAATCATTCATTGATACTGACGTTTTATGAAAAATATTAATTCACTTATATTCACTAGTTGATGATATTATTACTTTAATAAATATTTTTATGGTGCCAGCACGAATTCTACTTACGAGGTAGTCAGACTATTGATAGAAATTATATTAATATATTATCATATATATTAATATTAATATAATATTAATTATATTAATAACACGAAACCTACACTTTTAAGGGGCCAAGTCAAACAGATCAGTTGATGTTTTTATTAAGAATATTAATTCATTAGTAGTTATTTGTAATACTGGTAGTATTTTTGAGTAATATTTTCCACGACGACATCACAAAATTCTACACTTTTTGGGGGGCCCAGTTCAGACAGATCAGTTGAACGAAAACACCCAGAAATCCTATTAATATTGATATTTTTATTAAGAATATTAATATATTAATAGTTATTGGTAATATTTTAGTAATATTTTCAAAGATAACAACAGGAAATCCCACAGTTTTAGGAGGGCCAAGCCAAACAGATCAGTCGAGCAAAAACCCACCCAGAAATCTCATTAGTAAATAGATATTGACAATGATGTTCTTGTTAAGGTTATCAATTTTTTTGACAACCATTCACCAACGATATTACAGGTAATATTGGTAATATTTCCCACGATAACAACAAAATCCCACAGCTTTGTGGGGGCCGAGTCAAACAGATCAGTCGAACAAAGACACCCAGAAATCTCATTAGTAATTACAGTATATATATTGAGATTGATATTTTTATTAAGATTATAAATTTTTGGACAGCCATTAATCAACGATATTATTGGTAATATTTCCCACGACAACAACACGAAATCCCACACTTTTAGAGTGTGGCCAATTCAGACAGACCAGTCGAACAAAAACAGCCCCAAATCTCATTAGTATTGCACCCGTCCAGCCCAAACCCGATAACGCCCTCGCACGCCCACCTCAAGTGCTTTCTTTCCATCTCTCCAGTTGCTGGACGTCTGCTTCGAGGAGGACCGCACCAAATCCTTACAGCTGGTGGAACAAGTGTGTCCCAGATGGGGCAATTTGCACCTGATGGACCTGGCCCTCATAGCCCGCGATATGCGGCTGATTTCGTCGGTCTGCTGTCAGGAGAGCGTCACAGAGAGATGGAAGAAGATCAAGTGGTGAGAGGATGGAGATATTGTTTTCGTTCGTCTCTCTCTCTCTCTCTCTCTCTCTCTCTCTCTCTCTCTCTCTCTCTTCTCTCTCTCTCTCTTTGTTTTTCTTTGGTGTTCCAAAACATTAATTTTCGAATAACTTTCAGACGGGCGAAAATAAAACGATTATCTCTCTCTCTCTCTCTCTCTCTCTCTCTCTCTCTCTCTCTCTCTCTCTCTCTCTTTATTTTTCTTTGGTGTTCCAAAACATTAATTTTTGATTAGCTTTCTGACGGGAGAAAATAATACGATTATCTCTCTCTCTCTCTCTCTCTCTCTTTGGTTTTCCAAAACATTAATTTTTAAATAACTCTGGCGAGTGAAAACTCTCTCTCTCTCTCTCTTTTGGTTGGGTTTGTTTGTGGTCACTCTATTTTTTGTTTGTCAAGAAAAAACGTTAGGTTTTGGATAACCTTAAGAGGGAGAAAAATACACAGTAGGATTGTATTAGTCTCTCTCTCTCTCTCTCTCTCTCTCTCTCAAGAAGCATGTAATGTTTTCTGTCATATATTGATAATGTGACAATACGTCTTCTTCCGGCAGTTTAGTGTAATTCATGACCATTTCTCAGTTATTATACACACACACACACACACAAATTCTGTATGTATACATGCTTGCATATATATATATATATATATATATATATATATATATATATATATATACTTTATATATATACAGTATATATATGTATACAATTACAGATATATATATATATATATATATATATATATATATATATATATATATATATATATATATATATATATAAAATGCTCATTTTATTTTTGAAGGAAATTTCAAGTGCGCCAGCTGTTCCGGGTCCTTGTGATGCTCCTACACTTCTACCTTGTTCTGGTACACTTAGTGTACAGTCCTTCTATGCTAGAGCTACTCTTGTGTGCGCTGGTGCTCTCCGATGCTATAGAGAAGGCGTTTGAGGTATGTCATGTTATGTTTGATAGACACACATACACTTACATACACACACACACACACATATATATATATATACATATATATATATATATATATATATATATATATATATATATATATATATATATATATATATATATATATATATATATATATATATATATACACACACAAACACACACAGTATATATTCATATAATATATATATATATATATATATATATATATATATATATATATTATATATATATTGATGTTTGTTTACCTATGTGTTTGTCTATGTTTGTTTATTTGTTTGTATGTGTCAACGTCATTTTCAAAGTAAAATAGGCATCAGGAAACTACTCTTCGAAAAACAGAACAAATACAAAACCAACCTAAAAAAATAAAATTTTTTTGCTAAGTTCTCTTCAGGAAAGAATATTACAAATGTTAATACCGTGTTTTTATTTTATCTTATTTTATTGCATTTATTTATTTATTTTATATATTTATTGACAGGCAATATTTAGCAAGACTCTCAAGCTGTGGTTTTCAGCCTGGACTTTCTTCGACTTATTCAGCCAAGTGGTCTTCGTCGCTGGGTTTGCGTTCAGGCTTAGACCGGTGAGGACTTAAGGCTTTTTCAGCTTACTGATTCATTGACCATATTCACTGGCGTCATAACATGGGCATCAGGTTTGAGGGCTGTATGTTTCGGTAATAGATTTAACAGTCGTTGAGGCCTGTTATTTTAACTGAGGTTTGCCATGACGTATTAACTGATAATTTTTTTAGAAATTTGAACCAGTGTAGTTATACCAAGACTTATAATTGTGCCACAGTGATTTTTTTTGTCATATACTTGCCATTATTTATCATAATGAGTTAGTATCCAAACAAACAAGCTAAAATTGTCATTATATATCAGAGCAAATTTACATGAAATAGAAAGCATATATATATGTATACATGTATACTGTATATATATATAGATATATATATATATATATATATATATATATATATATATATATATATATATATATATATATATATATATATATATATATATATATATATATATATATATATATATATATATATATATATTAAGCTTAATCCCTTGCGCAATTGTAATGTGCATTCATACAAAGGCTAAGAAAACCTTACTTAAACAGGATGATATCTAATGGAGAGTTTATTCACAAAAGTTACAAACTTGCAAGGACAAACTGTCCCCATCTTCCGGTAGCCGGATGACTACCGGACGATGGGGACAGTCAGTCCTTGAAAGCTTGTAACTTTTGTGGATAAACTCTCTGTTAGAAACCATCTTGTTTAAATGAGGTCCAGTTAGTCAACCATCCTGTTTAAATTAGGCCCTGTTACATTTAAATACTACAGAATCTCTATTCATCTGGTTCTCACTCTTCAGGAAACCTTTTATATTGGGAAAATCCTATATTCCTGTTGCTCGATGCTCTTCAGTTTCCGACTGTTCAGAGTCTACTACATCAGCAGCAGGCTCGGTCCTCTGATTCTCATCTTTATCTTCATGGTATGCAGTCAAAGCTAGAGGATTTATTTCTCTGTGTTTTCGTCAGTCCAATAGAGATTTTATGTGAGCCTAATGGCCGCTTTTGGAATAGTTTTCTAATCAATTTTTACCACAGTATCTGCTGTCATTTTATGCAGTCAGAATCAGATAATATATTTCTCTGTGTTTTCATTAGTTCAGTGGAGATTGTGTGCTGATGTAATGGCTGTTTTAGGAAGAGTTTTCTTCTCTAGTTTAGCCATTATAAAAAAATTATATTGCTTGATAACAATTTTGAAAGTAATGTTTATGGGCTGTCTCAAAAACATGTAACACTCTTGATAGTTTTCAGTATTTTCTATGACTGATTAATATTATTTACTTTTAACTCTTAAGACTTAAAACCTCTGTAATACTATATCTACTTTAATGAACCCACCACTTTCGTAAACATACCAATACGCTCCTCTTTCACTTCCAGATACCCAAGCCCCGTAGGGGGTTAGCGCCGTCAGTGCACCTCACTTGGTACACTGTAGGCATTATTTAAGGTTCTTTGCAGCATCCCCTCGGCCCCTAGCTGCAACTTCTTTCATTCCTTTTACTGCACCTCCGTTCATAGTATCTTTCTTCCATCTGACCTTCCACCCTCTCTAACAATTGTTTCATAGTGCAGTTGCGAGGTTTTCCTCCCGTTACATCTTTAAAACCTTCTTACTGTCAATTTCCCTTTCAGAGCTGAATGACCTCGAAGGTCCCAGCGCTTGGCCTTTGGCCTAAAAACTACATTTAATTCCACTATCCTATATTCCAGATACCTAAGCTCCTCGAATTCCTAGCGTTCCTGCTGGTCCTGCTCCTAGGATACGGAATCACGTCGAAGGCGCTGATGTACCACCCCTGCAACACCAGGAAGTCCTTCCAGAACTTCGACAGCGTTACGGAGTTCCTCGAGGACATCATCTTCAACCCTTACTGGGTGATATTCGGCGAACTCATGCTGGACGAGTTGCAGAGTGCGTATTATTATTATTATTATTATTATTATTATTATTATTATTATTATTATTATTGGGTTAAAATCTCAATTACCAGGGCACAAGTAATGTTCTTTAAGGTCTGCAATAATATATCTGATGGTAACAGTTGTAAAACTTTATAAAAGTATATAAATGCTTTCGAACCCTTCCCTGGGTTCATCTTCAGTTCAAATCTGAGGATGAACCCAGGGAAGGGTTCGAAAGCTTTTATATAGTTTTATAAAGTTTTACAACAGTTACCATCAGATATATTATTGTGGACCTTAAAGAACATTATTATTATTATTATTATTATTATTATTATTATTATTATTATTATTATTATTATTATTATTATTATTATTATTATTATTGGAGAAACAAATCCATAGTTATGTATATGCACATATATTTAAAGATAAATCTGGTCAGATTTAAGAGGGAAATCGAACAGTTTCCCGAAAGCTTTGTGTACAGATTTATCTTTGAATATATATGTACATATACATAACTGTGGATTTGTTTCTCCATTTTAAGACTCATGCTACTATGAGCATTTTTTAATTTATTATTATTATTATTATTATTATTATTATTATTATTATTATTATTATTATTATTATTATTATTATTATTATTATTATTATTATTATTATTATATTAAGCAGAATGAGTTTATATTGCAGTTTTTAAATCTCTCGAATGAGTTTCTTTGTAGAAGCAGGTAAATTGTATAACATCTGTCCAAAGTTCATTTATATCTTGACGTTGCGGCAGTACTCTGTACCGAAATGTCTAGGAATAAATGAACTCTGGACAGCTGTTATACAATTTACGTGCTTCTACAAAGAATGCATTCGAGAGATTGAAAAACTGCAATATAAACTCAACGGTATCCAGACGGCCATTGTGTTTAATGAAGTGTGTTTGAAAGAGGGTCTTCCGAGACATTATTATTATTATTATTATTATTATTATTATTATTATTATTATTATTATTATTATTATTATTCCTGAGCCGTAGGATGCTGTAAATTTGTCTTTCGAGCTCAAATGTCCTTAACTTCAAAATGAATTAAATATGCCTTTTCTTTTCATCTTAATCCTTAGTCGATGTCGCTGTTTTACGAGATACGTAAAAAATGTATTAAATATGCTTCTTTTCGGCTCAATTCCTAGTCGGGATCGCTGTTTTCAATAAGCCATTCTCTTAGTCGTTTCTATCTTGTATCCTTTTGTATTTTCCTTCGTCTGTCATGTTCATTGACGGTACAAAAACTTACATCAGAATATTCTAACACGCACGTTCCCACGCTTCCAAGGCCACTCTAAAATATACTGATATAACAACATCCTAATTAGTTTGTTATTTCTCTTTTAATGAGCAAGATCTCTTCAATCTGTATTTCCCAGTACCTCCTCTTACTTGTTCCTAATGAATACTATAATATTCTTTGGAAGCTTGAATTTCAAGTCAGTGGCCCTGTGGGCTTGTTCCATATTATTATTATTATTTTGGTAGATGTAACTTATTCAGATGGAACAACCACATCAAAGGGGCCATTGACTTGAAATTCAAGCTTCCAGAGAATGTTGGTTTCAACTTCCCACCGCAGACCCCACACTGCTGCAGTAACTGATCATGCTACAGGGCCCAGTGAATTTTTCATCGCCCCGGGGAGGCGCGAACTCGCGACATCCGAGCGGCATGTCACGACACTAGCGACCATCCCAGCGGACCAGCTGGTTCATCTTCTGAGTTCACCTTCTGAATAATAATGATAAAAGGACGTATCCACACTTTCCAGGTCACTCGTACAATGTCTGCCAAAAGCTGACCTGGGACTGGTCATGGGCCACTTCCTGTGAGACGTGCGACCCAAGAGACGCCGCCGTCCTGAACTGCAAGTGCGTGAGTTCGACCCAGGCCGAGCGCATAGCCACCAAGCTCATGCTGGCCGTTTACCTGGTCGTCGGGAACGTTCTTCTGCTGAACCTCATCATCGCTATTTTCACGTGAGTCGGGTGGAGTGCTGGTCTAGATGCGTGTGCGGTAGGTTATTTACACGTACACACACATACACACACACACACACACACGATAGAAGTAATCAACAACAATCACGTGTGGATCAGAAATAAATTTCTGACGCACATCGAGATCGAGCCCGAGCCCCTCAGTTGAAAGACAAGGGCGCTGCCAACTGAACCACACTTCTTTTATGACCTTGCCTTTTAATTGGAAGACCTGGGTTCGGTCCCGATGTGAGTGAAATTTACACACAAAATAGATATGTATATATATTTGTACATATATGAATTTTTTGTTGCTTATACATGCGTGACTTCTTTATATTCATAAATATTGAGCCATGAATATCTTTTTGATATCGAATTCACTGTACTTTGGAGTAACTTAGGCAAAAGGGAATGATAATTGGTGAGTGATTTTGCACTGGGTGGGTGGGACTTTTGGTTACAAACAATATGTATTTGTGACTAGATTTTATATACATATACAGAATATACTGTGTATATATATATATATATATATATATATATATATATATATATATATATATATATATATACACACATTAGCCTATATACTGTATATATATGTAGAATCTACTGGTCACTTTTTACCAGATACATATGTAATTGTAATAATTACAATTACAATGGGACCTTGTTTTGATTAGGGGACCCGGGTTCGTTTCCCGCTACCAGACATCATAATTTCTTCATATTTCTTGCACTTGGATCTGAAGGCTTTGTAGTGACAAGTGTATCCAAAAAAGCGCGAAGAATTCGAAAAGTTAAGAGGGCATTGTGGCTATTACGATTATATTGTATGTGTATATATATATATATATATATATATATATATATATATATATATATATATATATATATATATATATATATATAAACAAAATCTATTTGATACTATGTATATATATATATATATATATATATATATATATATATATATAAACAGAATCTATTTGATATATATATATATATATATATATATATATATTTATATAATATATATATATATATATATATATATATATATATATATATATATATATATATATATATGTGTGTGTGTGTGTGTATGTATGTCTATATAAACCAAGATTTATTTGACACAACTAAAACTCATTACCCGAATTAAACTAAATCCCACGAAATCTATCAACTAATACTGTTACTAAAAAGAAAATATTAACCAATCCAGAGGCACACGAAGTCTGTCCCAAACTCACACGCATAATTTTCCATAATTCCAAACCGCCGCCTCGTTTTCCAGTAACGTCTTCCAGTACGTCCTGGAAAAGAGCAGCGAGCACTGGAAGTTTGAGATGTATCGACTCATCCGCGAGTACGAGACTCGGCCGGGGATTCCGCCCCCCTGGAGTCTCTATTCCTACTTCAGGATCTTGAAGAAGAAGTTTATGCCGTGGGAAAAATCTTCAGTTAACCCAAGTCGGGACGATGAAGGTAAGTTGATAGAGTAAGTGCTGTTAGTGCACCTCATGCGGTGCACTGTAGGCATTACTTAATAACGTTTTTTTAACGCCTCTATGGCCTCTAGCTGCAGCCCCTTTCATTCATTTTTACTTGAACTCCTTTCATATTCTCTTTCTTCCATCTTACTTTCCACCCTCTCCTAACGTTTGTTTGTTTGTTTTCTTCCCGTTACACCTTTCAGACCTTTTAACTCTCAGTTTCCTTTTCAGCGCTGAATGACCTCATAGGTCTCAGTTCTTGGCCTTTGGCCTGTATTTTATATTCCATCCAATAACGGGGGTACGTAGTTAAATTGATGAGATGTCGAGAAATTATTTTGATGAGGAATATTCTGAACTAATTATATTCATACGGCCTTTTTTTTTTTTTTAATAGAAGTTTAAAGAAAATAATTATTGAGGTCTGATATTTCTGGGGAAGTTTCGAGAACAAAGTCACCAAGTTACGACTTATTTAGAAATTTTTTAGGAAAGAGAAAGTTACAAAACACTCATTTTTGTATTCCTTGAAAATTCTGCAAATGAAGAAGGTCACTTTTTTTTTTTTTTTTTTAAATTCAGCGAACGTAGAAAGTTCCAAAGTGCAGTTTTCCTTTGATAACTTTTGACTACAAAGAAAGTTAGTAAGGGCCAAGGCTTTTTGAATAATTTCGTGAAAAAGACTTACAAAGGAATAAGCTTTTCTTTACATTTTACTAACGAGAACTGAACAAGTAATTGGGCGAGTGGAGTATTCGTAAGGTCAGTGAAAAGAAGTCATTGCATATTCTGGAAACTCCCAAAGCGTCAGACATTCTCCAGATTGAAACAAATTTGAACAAGTACAGTGCAGAAACCTTAATTGAAGATTTAGAGATCGTATCTTTGTACTCAAAACTGAGGTATGATTTAACGCAGTTACACATAGGGGTAGTACCATCAGTGCACCTCGTGTTGTGGACTGTAGGCATTACTTAAGGTTCTTTGCAGCGTGCCTTCGGCCCCTAGCTGCAACCCCTTTCGTTCCTTTTACTGTCCCTCCTTTCCTATTCTCTTTCTTCCATCTTACTTTCCACCCTCTCTTAACAAGTGATTCATAGTGCAACTGCTTTGAGGTTTTCCTCCTGTTGCATCTTTCAAACCTCTTACTGTCAGTTTCAGTTTCAGCGCTGGATGACCTCTTAGGTCCCAGTGCTTAGCCTTTGGCCTAAATTCTATATTCAATTCAAATTCTATACACAGACCTAGCTCTTAGTTTCCATGTTAAAAAAAGTTAACGCTCTGAGCCAAGTGCTCTTCATAGAATAGAATACGCATTTGTGAAAGAATATTGATTGATTAACTGAGAATTATCTGGCGTCACTACTCCCACGAGAAAAAAGGATAAGCCAACATAATAGAAAATATTACAGTATTGCTAAAAATAGAATATAATAAAAGATAAGTCACAAAACAAAAGAATGTATAGAGAGATGCACATTAATGGGGAAATTAAATAAAGAATACAATATCTCTTCTGTAATATTATCAGCGGGTAAAAAGCTTTGTACAACACTGCTAGAAATGTTATTAAAAATGAAAACAAATTGATAAAAGTAGACACATACATAAATTAGCAGCGACGTAAGGCAGGCGATTAAATTTGATTTTGCAAATTCCTCAGCAGATACGAAGTATAGTAAAAATTTGCTAAAAATAAAAATAAAATAAATGAAAATAAACAAGTTCGCAGACAAGGAAATATAAGTAGAGGTATACACTAATAAAGAAATAAGTCCTAGGATGCAATCCTTGCTCTCCAACTCCCCCAACAGACGAGGAACGGGACGAGGAGAGGAGCCGGGCCTCCCTGAGGATTTTCGTCCAGAACAACGCCCAGGTGGAACCACCGAAGCCGCAGCCGTCTCCCGAAATCGTCGAGGTGTTCGAACGGCTGACTCGATTGTAAGTCGTTTAGTTTTTTTTTTTTTTTTTTTTTGGCGTTCTTTTTTTTTTATCTTTCTTACGTTTTCGAACGAATTCAAAATTCTTTTATGAGTTCTAAATTTTGCTGTGTTTGTTTTTTCGAACGCTGGTCGTTTAGTTTTTTTTTTTTACCTGGTGTTCTGTTTTTTTTATCTTTTT
The DNA here is from genome assembly GCF_040412425.1 of Macrobrachium rosenbergii. Lineage (NCBI taxonomy): Eukaryota > Metazoa > Arthropoda > Malacostraca > Decapoda > Palaemonidae > Macrobrachium > Macrobrachium rosenbergii. The sequence continues at coordinate 91,966,179 of NC_089781.1, forward strand.
CTCACGTATTCGAACGCATTAAAAAATCTTTTACGAGTTCTGAATTTTGCTGTCTTTGTTTTCGAACGTTAATCGTATAGAGCTTTTTTTTTTTTTTTTTTACCTGCGTTCGGTTTTTTTAATTCTTCTTACGTGTTCGAACGCTTTCAGACTTCTTTTACCAGTTCTGAATTCTGCTGTATATTTGCGTTTTCGAAAGCAGATTGAATTTAGAGTTATTGTTTAAGTCCTGCTTGTGTTTTCGAACGTAGTCGAACCCCTTGTTGAGTTTTTAATGATTTTTTTGCATTTAATACACGGGTATTCTTTTGCTCCTTCAGTAATTGCATTTAAAATTATTTGAGTCTCGTGAAAGAGCATAAATATATTCTCAGCTTGTTGAAGAACACAAACGCATTCTTTTACAGCCTCAGAATTAATATTTTATCTTGAAACATTTATGTTATACATATACGAGTATATGTAGATACTGTATGTATATGTATATGTACTGTATATGTAGATACTGTATATGTATATGTGTATATGTACTGTATATATATACTGTGTATGTATTTATGTATATATATATATATATATATGTATATATATATATATATATATATATATATATATATATATATATATATATATATATATAATATAAATTTTATATGTAATACTGAAGGATTAACTCATAAGTAACTCATCTGGTTAACGGCTAGGCGAATAATTTTGAAAGACTGAATGAAATTACTTATTCGTGATTATACAGTAAATGAATTATCATCATGAGTTAACTATAAAAGTCTATTTTCATCTGAAATGCAAATTAGCAATTCATTTTACTTAATTACACCCACATATTCTAGTTGAATGTTGAATGTTCTGGCAAATTACGCAGCTTACGAATCAAGAAACTAATTATTCAAGAGATTACAGCCGTTCTCATTAGCATGGCCATAACTAATTTATCTTTAGTTTCTAATAATAATAATTTTTGTTTTTCACTTTGCGACGCCATTTCAACAGAGAGGAGAACATATCAAACACTCTGAACAATATGGAGAGAGCTTTTGTTCAGCAGGTACGTGTAAATTACAGATTCACATACATGACTTAGTTTAGACTATATTGCAGGAAAGGAAATTATAGTCGACGCATTTTAAGAATCTAACTGGGCCACACCCCTTTCCCCTGGCTGCGGAGATAATGCAGGACATTATCGTACCGCACTCTCGGACGATATCAGTTGCTGCTTGGCTATGTCACTGACAACATCGAAAGGTTGTTCATTCAATAACTAAAGGAGGCTCTATAGGACCTGTAAATTGGTACTTACATATTTGCACAACTGTTCTGTCAACATTCATTTGAAAGTTTCCTCTTCACAATAACACAAATAGTAATTCTCTCTCTCTCTCTCTCTCTCTCTCTCTCTCTCTCTCTCTCTCTCTCTCTCTCATCACAGGGAGGAGTAGTAGAACCAAGAGGGACGCAACCCCAACCCTCTACCCATCCGGATATGGGTAGAGGGGTCCGGCTCACGATAAGGTAAGTTCTGCCAGGCATATGAATAATATCTGTAAGAAGGGAGGGGGATAGGCAGGGGTGGCAGGGTGGGGTAGGGAGGATGTGGGCGTGGCCGAGTGATATTCTTAAAATGCGTCGACCATAGTTGAATTACAGGGAAGAAGATTAATTAGATTACAGGAAGGAAAATTATTTATATTACAGGAAGGAAGCAGTCAGTTCTGTATAAAGCCGTAAGAACAGGTTCACTGGTTAGCTAATTTCCAAGCATGCAATTGTGATAGGAAAGGGTTAGATAGTCAGGAAGTATTGTTGTTTTAGTCTAGACTGGCCATATGTCAGCACAGGCTCTTGCTCTCATGCAGGCTGTAAGATAGTAAGCCTCGCAGCTGAAAGCCATGTTAATAATTTAGTTTTGAGTGGAAAGATATGTCACCGAAAATGATAAACAGTAATCATCTTCGCATTGAAGGTGGAGTTTTTTTCAAAACGAATCCCGTTTTCTATGACAGGCTCCCGTGGAACGCAAGGAACCAGAAGTAACTCTCTCGGTGCCCTTTGAGAAAACCTACGAGAAACTCCTGAACCTTCCGGAGAAGATTAACCTCCTGGAGGAACACCTACGTTCGTCCCAAACCAGGCTGGAAATAGCTCAAGCCCAGCACCGTCAGGATATCAGAAACCTCCAGGAATTAGTGAAGAAATTGGTCCCCTCTTCCCCGTCAGGAAAACAGGCTTATCGACATTATAGGCCTAAGGCTCTTGTTTATCTTCTCATCCAGGAAGAAGAATTAGTTGTTTACCTCTAAGAGGATTATTTATTTGTGGTTTATGTGATATTGTGTGGGCGTCTGCTAATGACTTTTAGCGCACTTTGTTGTCCTCTGTTGTGTAGAGACAAATATAGGCGTCACAAACGCATTTTGATCGTTAGTGAATAACCAAGGTAAGTTACTGTGATGCGAACAAGCTTTTAGTCAGTGAACTAAAGATGCACTATGTGTAAAATTTATTTTTATATTTTGAATTTGCTCAATTTTCTTATGTATTTACCTCAGTTTTGATGCTGGAATCTGCTATAGATTTTTTTTAACACTGAAAGCTTCATGTTGGGTCTAGGCTAGGCGGGCCCCAATAGATACTTGTTACTGTATAAGTGAACTCGGTCAAATCACCTTCACACCTTCACTAGATGGATGCCTTTTGAGTCCCTTCAAACATTCATTTGTTTTCTTAGATTCTTCATCGTCTTAGACGTCATAATTTAACTTTATCGTCTGCAAATAGACAGTTTCATTCATATGCTCGTCATGGCATTAGTACCATGCTCGGTAGATCGTTCACTTTTATTTCTTGAGTACCATTCAAAATAAACAAACAGTTGGTTCGATTTAAAATCTGTTCGTGTAGGCTGAATGCAATTCAGACAACGCATATGATAAGGGTTCAGTAGCAAAATCCAAGGCTAGGAAAGGCTATGGTCGGTTAGGTAAGTTAGGTTAGGCTAGGCGTGTTGGGGAAGGTTATTCGGTAGGTGTGTAGGCTACTACCTATGTCCCCATCAAATGCAGCATCTCCAACTACTTTTTCGGCTTGAAAGGCAATATCTCTGAAGTTTTTTAATCAGTTTTAATGGAATTTTCAGGAAGACCGTTGCCTAAAGAAGAAATTAACACAGTTTGAGCACATTCGAATTTGATTAAATATAATCGATCTACCAAAATACCCGGGCACTGATTTCTTTGCACTGCAGGAGAAGGTAAGAAGTTGCACTTGGTTGAAGTACTGTAACTAGAAGTGAATTGCAAAAGTTCTTAGCGATATTACGGCCAAAAAATCTATAAATCGGAGTGATTATGACGTTAGGCGCGATACCATTGCATCTAGGTTTGCTAATATTTCGTCCTAAAAGGTATGTTTGGCATTTGATAATCATCGAAGGCTTTACCTACTAAACAAACATTTTCTAATGATTATTCATAAGTTCCAACAGATACAAAGCAGTAGTAGCGATAATAATGATAGTATAGTACTAGTCGTAGTACTAGTAGTAGTAATGGTAGTATACTAGTAGTAGTACGTGGTGGTGGTGGTGGTAGTATCAGGTGTCTTTAGAGATCCAAATAATACTGGCAATTTCCTCAGACATTTTCCGTTTTTATCAAGAATGAGATTTATCGGTTATATTTTATTTACATGAATGAATTATGCCTAGTGCTACGTTTTGTCTGAGGTGACAAACAGAGAGGCCATATTTTCGATAACATTGAATTTACATTTTTATTGAATCAGTGTTGCACATCCCATCGAGTAAAGTGAGAGAGAGAGAGAGAGAGAGAGAGAGAGCTTTCAGAATATGACCGAAAACTAAGTTGTTTTGATTGGCTTTGTATGACGAGAGAGAGAGAGAAAGGGCTTTCAGAACATGATCGTAAGCGAGAGAGAGAGAGAGACCTTTCAGGACATGATCGTAAGCGAGAGAGAAAGAGAGAGAGAGAGAGAGAGAGAGAGAGAGAGAGAGAGAGAGAGAGAGAGAGAGCTTATAGGACATAATCGTAAGCTAAGTGATTTTGGCTGGCTTTGCATGACGAGAGAGAGAGAGACTCGTAGATCAATTGTATGAAAAAACTTAAAGTTTATTTATATACAAAACGTGATTTGAGTTTCAACAGTAACATTTATTCAGCGTAAAATCTCTTCCACTCGACAGAGCATAAACATAATATGTGAGTACATTCGTGTGTATGGCGTAATATCTCATTATCCATAAACCCACGGTTTAAATTCATAGCTTATTCTGTTAAGCAAATATTGCTGGTATAATATGAATAGCATTCAGATGTATACAAAAGGTTTCTCTTAATGAATCCTGTATATTTGAATGTGCTGTGAAGAATACGATTTTTTAATGCGATAAGAAATTCAAAATATGAAATTCCATAATTTTTATGAGCTAATGAATTTTTTATTTAAATTTTCTACGGGATCTTTTTTACATTTAAATGAACTATGAAATTCATTATATTTGTGTTTGCTATGAATATTCTTACGATAATGGGCAAAAAAATCCCTAATTTTGAATTAACCGTAAAATCTCTTATGTAAATGATGATAGGTGTGATTATGAAGTGAAACTTGTCGATCAAGAGAGAATTAATCTGTTTTGTGATTGATTATAAATTGAGTTATTGCGGATAAAGTGAGGATATTATATATATATATATATATATATATATATATATATATATATATATTATATATATATATATATATTGGTGCGAGTTAAGATAAAGAACATTTGTATCGATGATATTAATGCGATTTTTATTACATTACATATATATATATATATATATATATATATATATATATATATATATATATATTTATATATTTATTTTTACTGTAAATATTTATTTAGACATGGATATTTTTTGGGTCAAAATGAAGAGTAAGTTCTAGACATTTTTTTTCTTTTTTTTTTTTTTTTTTTTCAAATCTAGGATTCAGATTCATTTCCTCAGAGCTTCTCGAAATTGCACAGCAATTTTTTCTAGCTTAGAAAACTCTCCAACATTCTCCTCGCGTACAAAATCGTTCAGACACGCCCCTTGGCTGTCCACCCCTCCCCCTTCCTTCCCTCCCACCTCGTCTCCCCACACCCCTTCCCTAACAACTTCCGATTCCCAAAATCAACGGGAATTCGAATCAAAGGTGTTTGTAGACCCAATTTCGGTGCCTGTGAATTCAGGAAAGGTGTTTGGTCTAAAAAAGGTCGAGTACTTTAGAATGTGGCCAACCCCCACCCCCACCCCACCTTCCTGTCTTTCCAGCTGATCAGAACAGATTGTCCTTCCAGCTGGGTTCTGGAAGCTCGGATGGAACTGCGCTTGTTCAGCTAAAAACGTTTCTTTCATCGACTGAATCAAAAGTGATTTAACGAAAAAAAAATTTGAATTATTTTGGTATTTTTTCATTTTTTCACAACTTTCTACAAACAGCAACGTCAGACTTAAATATGAAATTTTTATGGACTTCTTTAATATTTTCATAAATTTTCAACATCAAATTCTGACGATGGTTAACCTTAGGTATTGCATAATGGAAAAAGGAGATTTTTTTCAATACAATTATCCTCGAACTTACAACGAAAACATATTTTTTATGCTTGTTTATGTTACAGTTTATTCCAGATAGCCAGCACTAGAATAAGCTATAATTTTTTATATACGTATGTGAAATCTTTTTGTCTATTTTCATCTTTAAAGATTGTCAACAATTAACCTTAGCTGTTGCGACGTCAAGTGAACTGCACAATCAGTTAATAAGTTCTTCCAAAGATACAAAACATGGAATATTCAGATTTACCAAAAGAAGCATTTCCAGACCCTAAACACACACACACACAAAAACAATTTCCCACAGACTCGCATAATCTTTTTGCCCATCTTCCGCGATAATTCGTCGACAATCCCTACGTCAGCGGGAACTGCTCAGTCAGTCAGTCAGTCAGTCAATCAATCAGGCCTTCGAGAGATGCCAGATAGGGAAAAAAGGCCCAACGCCCCCTACTCAAGGATTCAGGGGGCGTTTCAGAAGCCATTCCGCTATCGAAGACCCCGACGCAATATGAAGGATAAATCATCTGTACTGACAGATCCTACATTTCAAGCTTCCAGGCCGTTCCTCTGGGGTATCCCAGGGAATTATAGATTGCGTAACAGATCGCTGCTGCCGCGCGTGCTTGCGCGCCCTTTATGGAATTGAGGTGAGGATGTCGAATTGGAATAAAGAAGAAAGATTGAGGCTGTTGAGATGGATATGTTTGCGTAACGCAGCTGGTACAAAAGAATTGAAAGGGCGAGAAATAGAGAGAGAGTGGGAGTGGCGAAAAGGTTACCGCACATGGAAGGGTTGATCTGAGTGCTTGCAGATGGTTTGGTCATGTGGAGAAAAAACGGAAGATGATAGTTTGATGGAAAAATATGTGGATTTCGGAAGTGTTAGAAGTGGAGGGGAGAGGAAGAGCTAGGAAATGCTAGATAGATGTCGTGAAAGAGATATTGGAAAGCAAGTTCCTTAACATCTAGGGAGATCTAGAGTGCGCAAGATAGAGGTGAATGTCATTGTGCTTAGGGGAGCAGGCGTGCTGCTGATGAGCCCTGTGTGACGTCGTATGAAACAGCTAATTTATGGTAGTTTTGTGCACAGAGGCTTCATCAAAGATTCAAATGTTGAATGTAAATGATGAAAATACCTCTGAATTTAAATAAACAGCTTAACGTTGACGAAACTATTTTTATACAAATATAAATGTTTGTGCCGTATGTTTACGTGGGCATTAAAACAGTTGCACAGAGAGAGAGAGAGAGAGAGAGAGAGAGAGAGAGAGAGAGAGAGAGAGAGAGAGCAGCTTTATATATTCACTGATGAACATATAAGCTCGACTATTCTTCGTAAAAGTGATATACCTTCAAAACTATTCCCCCTGAGAGAGAGAGAGAGAGAGAGAGAGAGAGAGAGAGAGAGAGAGAGAGAGAGAGAGAGAGAGAGAGAGAGAGAGCAGCTTTATATATTCACTGATGAACATATAAGCTCGACTATTCTTCGTAAAAGTGATATACCTTCAAAACTATTCCCTGAGAGAGAGAGAGAGAGAGAGAGAGAGAGAGAGAGAGAGAGAGAGAGAGAGAGAGAGAGAGAGAGAGAGAGAGAGCAGCTTTATATATTCACTGATGAACATATAAGCTCGACTATTCTTCGTAAAAGTGATATACCTTCAAAACTATTCCCCTGAGAGAGAGAGAGAGAGAGAGAGAGAGAGAGAGAGAGAGAGAGAGAGAGAGAGAGAGAGAGAGAGAGAGAGAGAGAGAGAGAGAGAGAGAGAGAGCAGCTTTATATATTCACTGATGAACATATAAGCTCGACTATTCTTCGTAAAAGTGATATACCTTCAAAACTATTCCCCTGAGAGAGAGAGAGAGAGAGAGAGAGAGAGAGAGAGAGAGAGAGAGAGAGAGAGAGAGAGAGAGAGAGAGCAGCTTTATATATTCACTGATGAACATATAAGCTGACTATTCTTCGTAAAAGTGATATACCTTCAAAACTATTCCCCTGAGAGAGAGAGAGAGAGAGAGAGAGAGAGAGAGAGAGAGAGAGAGAGAGAGAGAGAGAGAGAGCAGCTTTATATATTCACTGATGAACATATAAGCTCGACTATTCTTCGTAAAAGTGATATACCTTCAAAACTATTCCCTGAGAGAGAGAGAGAGAGAGAGAGAGAGAGAGAGAGAGAGAGAGAGAGAGAGAGAGAGAGAGAGAGAGAGAGAGAGAGAGCAGCTTTATATATTCACTGATGAACATATAAGCTGACTATTCTTGTAAAAGTGATATACCTTCAAAACTATTCCCCTGAGAGAGAGAGAGAGAGAGAGAGAGAGAGAGAGAGAGAGAGAGAGAGAGAGAGAGAGAGAGAGAGAGAGCAGCTTTATATATTCACTGATGAACATATAAGCTGACTATTCTTCGTAAAAGTGATATACCTTCAAAACTATTCTGAGAGAGAGAGAGAGAGAGAGAGAGAGAGAGAGAGAGAGAGAGAGAGAGAGAGAGAGAGAGAGAGAGAGAGCAGCTTTATATATTCACTGATGAACATATAAGCTCGACTATTCTTCGTAAAAGTGATATACCTTCAAAACTATCCCCTGAGAGAGAGAGAGAGAGAGAGAGAGAGAGAGAGAGAGAGAGAGAGAGAGAGAGAGAGAGAGAGAGAGAGAGAGAGAGAGAGAGAGAGAGCAGCTTTATATATTCACTGATGAACATATAAGCTCGACTATTCTTCGTAAAAGTGATATACCTTCAAAACTATTCCCTGAGAGAGAGAGAGAGAGAGAGAGAGAGAGAGAGAGAGAGAGAGAGAGAGAGAGAGAGAGAGAGAGAGAGAGAGAGCAGCTTTATATATTCACTGATGAACATATAAGCTCGACTATTCTTCGTAAAAGTGATATACCTTCAAAACTATTCCCTGAGAGAGAGAGAGAGAGAGAGAGAGAGAGAGAGAGAGAGAGAGAGAGAGAGAGCAGCTTTATATATTCACTGATGAACATATAAGCTCTGACTATTCTTCGTAAAAGTGATATACCTTCAAAACTATTCCCTAGAGAGAGAGAGAGAGAGAGAGAGAGAGAGAGAGAGAGAGAGAGAGAGAGAGAGAGAGAGAGAGAGAGCAGCTTTATATATTCACTGATGAACATATAAGCTCGACTATTCTTCGTAAAAGTGATATACCTTCAAAACTATTCTGAGAGAGAGAGAGAGAGAGAGAGAGAGAGAGAGAGAGAGAGAGAGAGAGAGAGAGAGAGAGAGCAGCTTTATATATTCACTGATGAACTCGACTATTCTTCGTAAAAGTGATATACCTTCAAAACTATTCCCTGAGAGAGAGAGAGAGAGAGAGAGAGAGAGAGAGAGAGAGAGAGAGAGAGAGAGAGAGAGAGAGAGAGCAGCTTTATATATTCACTGATGAACATATAAGCCTGACTATTCTTCGTAAAAGTGATATACCTTCAAAACTATTCTGAGAGAGAGAGAGAGAGAGAGAGAGAGAGAGAGAGAGAGAGAGAGAGAGAGAGAGAGCAGCTTTATATATTCACTGATGAACATATAAGCTCGACTATTCTTTCGTAAAAGTGATATACCTTCAAAACTATTCCCCTGAGAGAGAGAGAGAGAGAGAGAGAGAGAGAGAGAGAGAGAGAGAGAGAGAGAGAGAGAGAGAGAGAGCAGCTTTATATATTC
>NC_089781.1:91980487-92002987 GCF_040412425.1 Macrobrachium rosenbergii
ATACATAAGTATGACAAACCTCTCCAGGACCTTCAGGTCACTCTCTTCCACTCTGAGAGGGTAGTGACTCAGTTTGGAGAACACAGTGGAGGCCTCTGGAAAGATGTTCCATGTCTGCCAGGCGGTCTTCTTGCCTTGTCCTGAAGGCTGACACTGTATCACAGCCTGTGAACGCATGGAAGAAGAGCATGCCATTCACCTTCTCCTGGCCCAGAGAGTTGCACAGGTCATGCACAGCAATCCAGCGCAGGCTCTGGCCTTGGCCAAATGCCACCCATAGCTTCTCTAGCCCTAGATTGTGGAGAGTGGAGAAAGCACTGACTGCAACGACAAGAACATCTGTGTCATTTGCTTTAACCGTGATGGTCTTGGCTCCATGTTCTGTGGCATATTTGGCATGGAGAAAGATGCGGGTGTCAGCTTCCTCATGAGAGCACTTTTCCAGTCCCTGAAGACTAGCCTCATGAGTGCTGAGGACAGCAGACCCTTTCGTGGCAATGACAACATTTGTGGCAGACATCTGGGCAACTTTGTCTGCCAGGAACTGGAACAACTCTGTCTTGTTGGCATCGTGTCTTAGGAAATTGCGCCAGTTGGATGGAATTGTGTTCTTGTCTGTCACCTTGCGCCTTCCTCCTTGACCACGTTGGAGCCTGGTCTCAGCTTTGAGGCTGGATGTATTGTATACATCAAATACAAGATGTGATGATGTGTACTTGCTGCTATAGGATTGTATCACAGGCAAGAAGTCGCAAAGTGCATAGCCCTCAAAGGTCTTTCCTTTCTTTGGTGGCAAGGCATGGACCAAAGCTGATCCATCTACAGGTGCAAACTTTAGTTGCTGTCTTTCCTGTCCAGTGTTCTCCTTGGTGGGGTGCTGAAATATGGAGATGCTAGTTCCATGGAAGGAGGTAGTGGCAGTAGTTGCAGATGGGTTGTGGTCGATGTTGTCCATCACTGCAGTGGTGAACAACCCTTTTCGCAGTACTGGGGACAGACCACACCCTCCTCCACATATTTGCTAACTGTGGCATCTCCTAACTGTGCAGAGACCCCAGTACTCTGTCATAAGAGATACTGAGGCCATACTGATGTAGCATTTCAACCAGGTTTCTCTTCCTGGTTTTGCATAGACTGAGAGTCCCATGTAGACTGGGAATGGTGTTTCTCTGTCTTTGGAGTGTCTATGAGTTGTTGCTCCCTCTTTGTATCGGGAGTAGCAGTTGAACTGCATGAGCTGTGCAATGGCCTGGTCTGACTTTTGATGCTCCAAATCGTAACTGTGACTTGATGTCAGCCCCATGCTCAACCATCCCTACAAACTGGAGCAGGAGAGGAGGCACAGAATTTCGTACACAAGCCTCAGAAAATGTGCCATCAAACCGTGACTGATGATCAAGTATAGACTTTCTGAGAATATTTGCTGCTTTAGCAATGATAACTGCCTCTGAAAGATCAGATGATTGAGCAAGTGCTTTTCCCACATCCTTTTGAAATGCAAGTAATACATCTCTGCCAGATTTATGAGCCTCAAGTTCTGGAATTTCTGCCAGAAGTTTGTCTTTGAGTCTCGTGGAATTTACACTCTGGTGACTCTACACCTAATTGTTCCAGACGTTGTTGGTAGAGGTGGCAAATATCTGCCAGCCGAAATGTGACTGGATCATCTGAACAAAGGTTGTTTTCAACAATGTATGTCATCAGTTCTGACAGAACTAGTGGATACACATCTGATTCTGACTCAGTGCTACCTTGGTCTTTCTCAAGGCTCCTCAGGTAGGACCTTTTCTGTTGTAGAGGGCACAAAGACAGGCATGGTGATACTTAAACTCCTGTGCAATGACATCCCCACCAGTCAACTTAGCAAGGAGCTTGCCATCACTAAGTATCTCTGCACATTCACGCAATTTCAAGTCAAGGCCCTTAGTACTAGCCTGTCTGAGATCAGATGCAGGTGCCACTTTCTCACAGAAAATGCAAACTTCATTGTCATGACTGGTTCGGCGCAGTTTTGCACGACTAGTCTCAGTGTTGCTGGTCTGGTCATTGATTGTCGCTTTCTTGCACGGTCCAGTTTAGTGTTGTTAAACAACAAGCTGACAGTTCACATGGTATTTTGCTGCATTTTTCCTGAGAGTGGCCTCTATGCCATCACCTTCATCCAGCCTTGCTGGATCCATTATCAGTGGCATTTCATTAATTTCACTGAACATGGGAATGTTCCTTGCCAGCATTGTGTACCCATCATGGTCTAGGACATGATGACTTGGAGGTGATGTCTAGTGCTCACCTCTTTTGTCCTTCTGACAAAGACAACACAAACTCCAGTTTGTTTTTCTACTGCTCAATATTGATTGGCATCACATTCTGCCATGATTTCACTTTTGATTAAGGCCGAGGGGTTATCCTTTTACCACCTTAAACAAAGCACACATTCCTGTATGGGATTCAACTAGGTTCGGTCTCCTACACCTAGCCCGATCATTCATCCAGTGCCATTTAAGTCCCGTGTGATCTGTACACCATCCGGGTAAGTACATGAACCATCATGTACAGCCCCATACCCCTTGGCTCGGCTCTCCGCGCTGGCACATCCTGTCTATTCAGGTGCGGCTATCTAACTATAGCTGGTCTGGGGCTGTTAGAAAGCATTTGGGACACTAAACTAAACTATACTACAACTACTAGTCTAAGACTACAGGATTAGTAAAGCTGGATTAGCTGGCACTGAACCCCATGCTGAGTTACACAGCATTGATGTCACCAGTGTGCCCTGGTTGTGTGCAGACATACACTCTTTTACATTTATTAATTTTCCTTCAAAATTGATGAGTTATTCGAAAGAGATGGCCTCATTAGGATCTAAAACCACAGAAACCAAGATCCATGCTTAAAACGATAATTGTTGAACGGGCATTATTTCTTATTATAATTATTGTTTCTACCTTTTCTTGGCAGCCATATAGCCCCATATTTAAAGGTAAACTGTACTGGGAAGCTACAGAAACATAATATTCACAAGAAATAGTATGGAAGAGCTTTACCATATTGCTAGAAAAAAAATACATGCCATTCTAGTGAAAAATTAGCCAAAATCTGTCGATACTGGCTGCCATCTTGGAATTTGGCCGCCATATTAAATTTTTGCGTGGCCAGCGCCCTTTCTGATAGAGGAACTTTAAAGAGCACTTGTGCAAAATTTCATGCTTGTTTCACTATCTGAACGATTCTTATGAAATATGCAATTATCTGCTGCACTATAACAATTTGCTCAAGGAATGTCATTTTCCTCAAGGCAATGTATTTTCCTCAAGGCAATGTCTCCTTAACGATATCATTACCACTGCTTATGCAAATGATATCAAGTTTTTCAGGTAATGCAAATGATATTACATTTTTCAGGTAAGAGAAAAACATTGCAATATATCCTTCACGATGTCATTACTACTAACGCCTCTAACATTATTTGAGGCCATAAAAATGATTTGTGATACTCAGCGATGACGGGAATCATCTTCATTATCTTTCAATGGTATTTATGAAAGATGTTACTTGATGATATTCAAATAATGATGACTCGAAAATTGGCAGTGAATTTATTTAAGGTTGAAGCTTCATAATCAATTTCATTTTTGCATTTTATGATGGGATCGACTATTGATTAGTCTGTGATAATTTACAAAAAAAAGATATGTAAAAATATATCTAAAAATTTTGGGCTGAAGCATAGTAATAAATTTTATTTTTACATTTTATGATGTGATCGATATTAATCAGTAAATGATAAACAAACAAAAGATACGTAAAAATGTATCTACAGAAATTTGGGTTGAAGCTTAGTAATAAATTTTACTTAAAATTATATGATATGATCGATGTTAATCAGCCAGTGATAATTAAAAATACAAAGATATGTAAAAATATTTCTATAAGAATTTGGGGCTGAACCTTAGTAATAAATTTTATTTTTATATTTTATGATTTGATTGATATTAAGCATGGAATAATAAATAAAAAGCAAGTATATGTAAAAATAAATCTATAAGAATTTTGGGCTGAAGCTTAGTAATAAATTTTTTTTTTACAGTTTATGATTGGATTGATATTAAACATGGAATAATGAATAAAAAATCAAATATATGTAAAATTATATCTATAAAAAAGTGGCCAAACTGAAAAGTGTGTGATAATTGATCTTTGCTTTCTATATTTCCTATTACCACCCTCTGTAACTTCTTTCAAATGAACACCATATTCTTTGGGAGTTTGAATTTCAAGTCAATGGCCCCTGTGGGCTTGTTCCATAAGAATAGGGTCCGTCTCCTGAACAATAAAGATAATGAGACAAATGTAATGTTAGTTATAAATAAAAAACAATGTAGCTTCCTACCACAAATAGCATTTATCACAATGTACAAGATACCGATAAAAATAAAAGTAGATTTAAGGTGAAGTCCACTTCAAATGGAATATTTTTCGAATTTACGTTGTTTGTTTACTTGAGTGATCTTTGATATTATTGTTTACGGAGTGAGATTAGTTTTATATGAACAATAAACGTTGTAGTGTGGTCTACCGTCTTTTTAGAAAACCTCGTGAACTGCTTGTACGTCCTAGTCTTCAAGGATGAATAGCCACAAGTGGCCCAGTACTTGGCTTGACAGCCTAAATTTCCTAAAATCAAATGAAGCCCCCTTTAGGCTTCAGATTACCTGATGTTATGTTAACAGCACCTGTGACTAGATCAGTCCACAAGTCAGATGACAGAAACCCCTACATATATAAAGGGTTTCCACAGAATAAAGTACCCTTCTGCCCAATACAGAACATTAGGTAGAAGTAACAAAACCGTACCTACAATAAGACCAAGTCCAGTTAAACACACACAAAAATAATTCGAGGCAAAAAACAAATGAACACTCGTACATCCAGAGGGAAAAAGTAATTTTAATCCCTTTTGTTCCGTCCTTGACAAAATTTGGCAATTTCCCCACACTGTTGAAAGCGCCAGAGAAAGGATTCTAAGTTTCTTTTCCTTGTGCAAGAGCTATTCGGTTTTAGTTTTATGTAAAAGAAAACTATTGTGCCGGCTTTGTCTGTCCGACCACACTTTTTTGTGTTTCCCTCAGATCTTAAAAAATACTTAGGCTGGTGGGCTGCAAATTGGTATGTTGATCATCCACCCTCCAATCATCAAACACACCAAATTGCAGCCCTCTGGCCTCAGCAGTTTTTATTTTATTTAAGGTTAAAGTTAGCCATAATCGTGCTTCTGGCAACAATATAGGCTAGGCCATTACCGGGTCGTGGTTTAAGTTTCATGGGCCGCGGCTCATAGAGCATTATACCGAGACCACCGAGAGACAGATCTAGTTCCGGTGGCCTTGATTATACGCTGTAGTGACTATACAAAAAACTCGATTGCGCCGAAGAAACTTCTGCGCATTTTTTACTTGTTTTAATCTTTCCCACCCTTTGCTCTTTTATTTTTTAATCCTCACTTTTTTTGTATGTAATTTTTCAGACGAAGCTTAATCCGCCTAAGGTAATTAGGCCTAAGTTCATTTAACTTTTTCCAAAACCTGAGACAACAACAGTGGAATGATAACCGAATCATCACTTCTAAATCCCCTAACTCAAAAGTTCTTAATTACAACGTCAACTGAATGACATCCTAATTATTCCTAAATTTCCATTCCTCTTCCACGCACAGCGATGATGATCCTAACAACAGGATCTTTGACACAACTTCTCTCTGGGAACGAGATAAAATAGACTTTCAGGTCTTCTATCCGTCTTCCCAAGTAGAAGACTTTCCTGATGAATCATTTACATAGCCCGGGTTGACGCGGACAACGCCATTAACTGAACAAATGGCTCCCGGGAGGCGGTTCGAGATGACTTCGTCTTAACCATCTCTGGACCTAGACCGTGTCTAAACTGGTTTTTTTAGTCCCACCCTTCAATAATAATCCTTCTCTAAATTATTTCACTGGGTTATTTAAGTACTTTCCTCTAAGCCAAATGCTATGAGGCAATGACAAACATGAATGTTAGAAATCGAAAAGAAAAAAAAAATCACGAAGAGTTCGTTTTCATCTTTCATTTCCACAGTACCATACCAAAAATGCCTAGTCGTCTTGCAAGTGTTAAATATGTTTCATGAGTAAACTGACAAGATAAATCACGTGGATTTCAAGTCCTTGACCCCCAACTCTTGGAAGAATCTTAATGAGCACTAAAATTTGCAACTTTATAGGCCTATTGCCTCCTAACACCGCGAGTTAAGCCAGGTAACATTCGAAGAATCTCGTTTTAAGACTACGTAACGGCCGTTAGATCCCGAGGATTGATGAGCTTGATTATGAAGGCAATCTGAGCAAGGGGAGGGGGAGGGTTGTTTTTTGTTGTTTTTAGCAAGATGAACTTTTCCTAGAGGTTATTAAGCCTTTATGGGACACTCTTATCAAAGAGAACCCGTAGCCGGGCGGGTGGGAATAGGCTCATAAGGAGACTATGGAATGAATAATTTTGGTATACGTGAGGATGTGCGTGCGCGCGCGCAACAGTCTCGGAGAATGACGGTTGCCGGAATTTGAACACGTCAGCGGTAAATGATTTTAAAACTTTGATGATAAAGAATTAAGATCTAAATTCAAGCGTTGGAAACAAATCGCGGGGGCGGGAGACGGTCGCCAATTTATTCGTCCCCCCCCCCTCGATTTGTTTCCGGCGCTTGAATTTAGGTCTTAAATCTTTATCATCAACGTTTCAAAATCATTTACCGCTGACGTGTTCAAAATCCGGCAACCGTCATTCTCCGAGATCGTTGCGCGCGCGCGCGCGTTTGCGTGCATGCGTGCACGCACATCTTCACGCATACCAAAGCTATTCATTCCATAGCCTCCTTATGGGCCTATTCCCACCCGCCCGGCTAGGGGTTCTCTTTGATAAGAGTGTCCCATAAAGGCTTAATGACCTCCACTAGAAAAAATTCCTCTAGCCAAAAACAACAAAAAACTGTACAAAAGATTCCTGATAAGTATATATACATACTGTGTGTGTGTGTGTGTATATATAATATATATATATATATATATATATATATATATATATATACAGTATATATATATATATTTATATATATGTGTGTGGTTGTGTGTGTGTGTGTGGTGTTTGTGTGTGTGTGTAATCAGCATTACTTGAATTCCGAGACTAAGGCAAACGCCCAACGTTTGTACTGAAAATACCTGAATCAACTTTCATACGCAAAGGTAACCCACGGCATAAAGGTGTATAGCAACAGAACAAAAGAAAAAAAAAAATTACGGATTACCTTTACAAAGCTTCGTCTAAAAAATTACGTACAAAAAAAGGGGAGAATAAAAAAAAAAAAAATGGTGAGAAAGACTAAAAAACGGAATAAGTGGCGCTCAAGGAAAAGAAACTTGTAATCCTTTCTCTGGCCCTTTCGTGCTTGTGGGGAAAATGCCAATTTTTGTTAAGGACGGGACAAAAGGGATCAAAATGTCTTTTTCCCCTCTGGATGTACGAGTGTTCGTTCATTTTTGTCTATAATTGTTTTTATGTGTGTTAAACTGGACTAGGTCTTATTATAGGTACGGTTTTGTTACTTCTACTTAATGTTCTGTATTGGGCAGAAGGGTACTTTATTCTGTGGAAACCCTTTATAAATGTAGGTGTTTCTGTCATCTGACTTGTGGGCTGATCCAGTCACAGGTGCTCTTAACATAACATCAGGTAATCTGAAGCCTAAAAGAGCTTCATTTGATTTTATACAATTTAGGCTGTCAAGCCAAGTACTGGGCCACCTTTGGCCATTCATCCTTGAAGACAAGGATGTACAAGCAGTTCACGAGGTTTTCTGAAAAGACGGTAGACCACACTACAACGTTTATTGTTCATATAAAACTAATCTCGCTCCGTACACAATAATATCAAAGATTACTCACGTAAACAAACAACGTGAATTCGAAAAATATTCCATTTTAATTGAACTTAACCTTAAACCTACTTGTATTATTATCGGTATCTTGTACATAAATGCTATTTGTGGTAGGAAGCTACATTGTTTTTGATTTGTAACTAACATCACCTTTGTCTCATTATTATCATTATTCGTATGGATCAAGCCCATAGGGGGTATTGACTTGAAATTCAACCTTCCAAAGAATATGGTGTTCATTTCAAAGAAGTTTCAGAGGGTGGTAATAGGAAATATAGAAAGTAGAGATCAGTTATCACACACTTTTCAGTTTGGCCACTTTCTCATAGATATATATTTTTTTACATATATTTGCTTTTTTTATTTATTATTCCATGCTTAATATCAATTGAATCACAAAATGTAAAAAAAAATTTATTACTTAGCTTCAACCCAAAATTCTTATAGATATATTTTTATATATTTTTTTAATCATCACTGGCTGATTAACATCGATTATATCATATATTAAAGTAAAATTTAATACTAAGCTTCAACACAAATTCCTGTAGATACATTTTTACGTATCTTTTGTTTTTTTTTCATCATTTACTGATTAATATCGATCACATCATAAAATGTAAAAACAAAATTTATTACAAAGCTTCTGCCCAAAATTCTTATAGATATATTTTTACATATCTTTTTCTTTTTGCAAATTACCATTGACTGATCAATAGTCGATCCCATCATAAAATGCAAAATTGAAATTGATTATGAAGCTTCAACCTTAAATAAATTCACTGCCCATCTTCGAGTCATCACTGGCACTCGAAGAGATTATTTGAATATCACTAAGTAACATCGTTCATAAATATCTTTGAAAGATAATGAAAAATGATTCCCTTCATCACTGAGCATCACGAATCATTTTTATGGCCTCAAATAATGTTAGAGGCGTTAGTAGTAATGACATCGTGAAGGATATATTGCAATGTTTTTCTCTTACCTGAAATACGCAATATAATTTGATAAGTTGTGGTAATGATATCGTTAAGGAGATATTGCTGTGAGGAAAATGATATGTATGTATATACTGTATATACATACAGTATATATATAATACATATATAATACATATATATATACATATATTATATATATATATATATATATATATATATATATATATATATATATATATATATATATATATATATATAATATATATGTGTGTGTGTGTGTGTATATATATACAGTATTATATATATGATATATATATGCATATACATATATATAAATACATATATGTATATGTATTATATATATATATATATATATATATATATATATATATATATATATATATATATATATATATATATATATACAGTATAAATCCCTGTGCATTCCTAACAACCTAAATCGTAATGCAACGTAAATCTTAACAATTTGCTCAAAGAATGTCGAAGACTGGCCACAATGTAAGCTTTCGATGAAATTCTTCGTCAAGATCCTAGCCCATAAAGTATGGCTCCCAGAACGCATTCCTCCTTGAGGGGGTCTTCTTCCCCCACCTTCCCCTATACAAAATAATCATTATTTTCCATCTTACTGTAAGTTTGGTCTAATTTCGATAAATAAAATTTTAATTTGTTGTTTATTATTTTTGTATTTTGAAATACATATATAAGGGGGCACCACAATCTTTCAAGTGCTTAGGGCCTCTGAGGGTCTTAATCCGGCCCTGTTTCCAATAGGATTTAAGAAAGAATATGATTTTTCGGTTCGTAGCTAAATTAGACCAACATGGCTATGTGGTTGACCATCTAATTAGGCCTAAGTTCAAACTTTTTCCAAAACCTGACAGACCACAACAAAGGAATGATAACCGAATCATCACTTCTTAATTACAATGTCAACCGAATGACTTCCTAATCATGCCCAAATTTCCATTCCTCTTCCAAGCGCAGCGATGATGATCCTAAAACAACAGGATCTTTGACACAACTTCTCGCTGGGAACGGGATAAAATAGACTTTCAGATCTTCTATAAACTCTAATGCTCGAATTTGTTTACATCAGATTTGTATAAATTCGACCGTCGGCTTCCAAGTTTCGGCAACAACAAGGACACCAACCCGGAGGCAGCGCGGCGGAGGGCGTGTGCTCCATGCTCCGGCCTCCGAGAGAGGCGGGGCAGAGAGGGGCGTCGGTTGTAAAATCGATGAGAGTACTTTTCTTTTTCTTTTTGATGGCCAGGAAAATGAGGTTTTCCTGCGGAAGCGGTTCGTTTGCATACTAACGCTGTTTCCACCTGGGATAGATGACGGCCTCTCGTTCATCACTGGTTTGATTGGGATTCCGCTTTTGGCGCCGGTTCTTCTTCTGCTTGATGGATATTGGATATCGCGAGTGAATAGGCGTCGTTTGGATGGTCTTGCTATTATTACCTGTAAGTCGTGATGCCAGGTTACTATCAGTCAATCAGTTTCTATTGCTAAGTTTGCACATTGCGGCCCTTTTCAAATGGAGTTCATAACGAATGATACGATACTTTGGTTCGTAGCTAAATTAGACCAACACGGCTATTTGACTCACCATCTAATTAGGCCTAACTTCATTTAACTTTTGCAAAAACCTGTCAGAACACAACAAATGATGAGAAATTATGAATAAACCTATAGGAAACCTTGAATTGACGATTGCATCAATCTTTCTCCTCTGGGGGCTAATACCATTGCCTCCAATCACAAAACCAAGTGAATTGATTTTATGGAACCCAAAATTACACCTTCCAGGCCCAGCTGTAAGACCATGGAACATCAATTTCCTCAATACTTCACGGGCTGGAGTTGAGCGAGAGGGCCAATCTTTGTTAGAAATGAAGATGTTATCATAGTAGAAAGTGACATTGCTCAGACCATCTGAAATCTTGTACATCAGCTTGTTGTAAGTCGCACACAAGCAGCAACCATCATCAGTCCATACTGTGCAGGGAATGCAGTAAGGGGCTTGCTTTCTTACTTGTTATGTCAATCTCTGGAATAAATTTGTCATTAGAAAGTTTGAATAATTCATCTTCAACATTGGGCAGTGGCTCAGCATGAAAGCGAATAATTGAATTTGTACCCCTAAAATGCTGGGTAGCTCCAAGGAGGTTGAATCCTGGGTAGCTCTGTAGGATTCATGTGCTTTTTCACCATCACTACAAGGGAGGAAAATGGCGAACCTGACGGTTCAATGATGGTACAGGGTAAACTTTCTTTCTACGAGGTTCATTGGACAACAAATGAATTCTCTCTCCAGCCTTCCCTGTCCCTTTCCCTCTTTCTTTTCCCTGATGAGGGGAGTAATTTTTCATTATCTTTCAAAGGTATTTACCTCATGCAATGAGCAGAAGGACAACCTTACGTGAGTGCCTGGACTTAGAATTGTGGCTGAGGCTGTCAGATGGACAGCGGTTGGGGGACTACTAGACTTTCACTGGTCCTGAAAAGCTGGGACCTGGAAACGGGAGAGAACGCCTAGACTCAGAGTTTTGGCCAAGGTTGGCGGGTGGACAGCGGTTGGGGGGCCACTGGACGTTCACTGTTGGTGAGAAGCTCAGACTTGGGAATGGAAGAGAGCGCCTGCACTTAGACTTGTGGTTGAGGGTGGCGGATGGGCAACGGTTGGGGGTGCCGCTGGACGTTCAATGACCCTGAGAAGCTCAGACCTGGGAATGGAAGAGAGTGCCTGCACTTAGACTTGTGGCTAAGGCTGGCAGATAGACAGCGGTTGTGGGGGGGCACTGGGCGTCCACTGGTGCTGAGAAGCTCGGACCTGGGAATGCAAGAGAGCATCTGTACTCAGATGTGTGGCCGAGGCTGACCGATGGACAGTGGTTGGGTGGCGATTGGACGTTCACTGGCCCTGAGAATCTCAGACCTGGAAACAGAAGAGAGCACATGGACTTAGACTTGTGTCCGAGGCTGGCAGATTGACAGCGGTTGGGTGGCCACTGACATTCACTGGCTGTGAGAAGCTCAGACCTGGGAACGTAAGAGAGTGCCTGTACTTAGACTTATGGCCGAGGCTGACGGATGGACAGCGGTTGGGTGGCGGCTGGGCATTCACTGGCCATAAGAAGCTCGGACCTGGGAACGGAAGAGAGCGCCTGGACTTAGCTTTGTGGCCGAGGCTGGCGGATGGACAGCATTTGGGGGATATCTGGATGTTCACTGCCCCTGAGAAGTTTGGACCTGGGAACGAAAGAGAGCATCTGGACCTAGACTTTTGGCTGAGGCTGGTGGATGGACAGCTGTTTGGGGCCTGCTGGACGTTCACTGGCCCTGAGAAGTTCGGATCTGGGAATGGAAGAGAGCGCTTGGACTTAAGCTTGTGGCCAAGGCTGGTGGATGGACAGCAGCTGGGGCGCTGATGGACGTTCACCGGCCCTGAGAAGCTCAGATCTGGGAACGGAGGATAGTGCCTAGACTTAGACTTATGGCCGAGGCTGGCAAATGGACAGCAGTTGGGGGACCACTAGATGTTCACTGTCCCTGAGAAGCCTGGACCTGGGAATGGAAGAGAGTGCCTGAACTTAGACTTTTGGCCGAGGCTGTCGGATGGACAGTGATTGGGGGCCAGCTGGAAGTTCACTGGCCCTAAAAAGCTTGGACCTAGGAATGGAAGAGAGTGCCTGGACATAGACTTGTGGCCAGGGCTGGTGGATAAACGTCAGTTGGGGGGCCACTGGACATTCATTGGCCCTGAGAAACTCGGACCTGGGAATGGAAGAGAATGCCTGGACTTAGACATATAGCTATGGCTGGCA
Organism: Macrobrachium rosenbergii; assembly: GCF_040412425.1. Classification (NCBI taxonomy): domain Eukaryota; kingdom Metazoa; phylum Arthropoda; class Malacostraca; order Decapoda; family Palaemonidae; genus Macrobrachium; species Macrobrachium rosenbergii. Next base: position 91,993,252 of record NC_089781.1, read on the forward strand.
GATGGACGTTTATGGTCCTTAGAGGTTCGGACTTAGGAACTGAAAAGAGCTCGTGGACTTAAACTTCTAGCCAAGGCTGGCAGATGGACAGTGGTTCAAGGGCTGCTGGATGTTCACTGACCATGAAAAGCATGGACCTGTAAATGGAAGAGAGAGTGTGGACTTTGACTTATGGCCAAGTCTGGCAGATGGACAGCGGTTGGGAGCCGCTGGACATTCACTGGACCTGAGAAGTTCGGACCTGGGACCAGAAGACAGAGCCTGGACCTTGACTTTTGGCCGATGATTGCGGATGAATAGCTGTTAGGGGGCCACTGAATGTTCACTGGCCCTGAGAAGCTCACATCTGGGAACGGAAGACAGCGCCCGGACTTAGACTTGTGGCCGAGGCTAGCGGATGGACAGCGGTTGGGGCACCACTGGATGTTTACTGGCCCTGGGAAATCTAAGTCCATGTGCTCTCTTCCGTTCCCAGGTCGGAGCTTCTAAGGGCCAGTGAACATCCAGTGGCCCCCCAACTGCCTTCCATCCAGCACCATTGGCGACAATTCTAAGTCCATGTGCTCACTTCTGCTCCCAGGTCCAAACTTCCTAGGGCCAGTGAAATTCCAGCAAGCCCTCAGACACTCTCTTCCATTCCCAGATCAGTGGTTAGGAGGTATCTGGACAATCAGTGGCCCTGAGAAGCTCGGACTTGGGAGTGGAAGAGAGCGCCTGGGATCCCACTGGACGTTCACTGGCCCTAGGAAGCTTGGACCTGGGAGCAGAGGAGAGCGCCTGGGATCCCACTGGATGTTCACTGGCCCTAGGAAGCTTGGACCTAGGAGTGGAAGAGAGTGCCTGGACTTAGACTTGTGACCGAGACTGGCGGATGTGCAACAGTTGGGAGCCACTGGACATTCACTGGCCCTGAAAAGCTTGGACCTGGAATGGAAGAGAGCACCTCAACTTAGACTTCCCAGGGTCAGTAAACGTCCAGTGGCCCCCCAACCGCTGTTTATCCTCCAGCCTCAGCCACAAGTCTAAGACCAGGTGCTCTCTTCTGCTCCCAGGGCCAGTGAACATCCACCAGCCCCCCAACCAATGTCCATCCAACAGCCTTGGCCAGAAGTCCAAGTCCAGGCGCTATCTTCCATTCCCAGGTCTGAGCTTCCTGGGGCCAGTGAACATCCAGCAGTCCCCCAATCGCTGTCCATCTGCCAGCCTCAGCCACAAGTCCAAGTCCAGGTGCTCTCTTTCTCTTTCAGGTGCAAGCTTCCCAGGGCCAGTGGATGTTCAGCAGCCCCCCAACCGGGCCAGTGAACGTTCAGCAGCCACCAACCTACTGTCATCTGGCAGTCTTCGCCAAAAGCCTAAGTCCAGGTGGTCTCCTCCGCTCCCAGGTCCAAATTTCCTATGACCAGTGAACGTCCAGCGGCCCCCCAACCACTGTCCATTCACCAGCATCAGCCACAAGTCTAAGACCAGGCACTCTCTTCCAATCCCAGGGCCAAGCATCTCAGACCCAGTGACAATCCAGCAGACGCCCAACCACTGTCCATCCGCCAGCCTCTGCCAAAAGTCTAATTCCAGGCGCCCTCTTCGGCTCCCATGTCTGAGCTTGCCAGGGCCAGTGAACATCTAGCAGCCCCCAACCGCTGTCCATCCGCACCCTCAGCCACAAGTTTAATTCCTTGCGCTCCCTTCCACTCCCAGGTCCGAGCTTCCCAGGGACCATGAACATCTAGCAGCCGCCAACCGCTGTCCATCCGCCACCCTCAGCCACAAGTCTAAGTCCAGGTGCTCTCTTGCGCTCCCAGGTCCAAGCTTCCCAGGACCAGTGAACGTCCAGCAGCCCCCCAACTGCCGTCCATCCACCAGCCTTGGCCACAATTCTAAGTCCAGGTGCTCTCTTCCGCTCCCAGGTTTAAGCTTCCCAGTACCAGTGAAAGTCCAGCAGCCTGCCAACTGCTGTCCATCCACCAGCCTCTGCCTGAAGTCTTAAGTCCAGGCACTCTCTTCCACTACCAGGTCTAAGCTTCCCAGGACCAGTGAACGTTCAGCAGCCCCCTAACCGCTGTCCATCCACCAGCCTCGGTCACAAGTCTAAGTCCAGGCACTCTCTTCCGCTCCCAGGTCCAAGCCTCCCAGGGCCAGTGAACGTCCAGCAGCACCCCACCCACTGTCCATTCACCAGCCTCGGCCACAAGTCTAAGTTCAGGCGCTCTCTTCTGCTCCCAGGTCTAAGCTTCAAAGGACCAGTGAACATCCAGCAGCCCCCCAACTGCTGTCCATCCACCAGCCACTGCCACAAGTCTAAGTCCAAGCACTCTTCCTCTCCCATATGCGAGCTTCCCAGGGCCAGTGAACTTCCAGCAGCCCACAAACTGCTGTCCCTCCACCAGTCTCTGCCACAAGTATAAGTCCAGGCACTCTTTAGGTCCCAGGTCCAAGCTTCCTAGGGCCAGTGAACGTCCAGCAGCTCCTCAACTGCCGTCCATCCACCAGCCTCGGCCACAATTCTAAGTCCAGGCACTCTTCCGCTCCCAGGTCCGAGCTTCCCAGGGCCAGTGAACTTCCTGCAGTCCCCCATCTGCTGTCCATCCACCATCCTCTGCCACAAGTCTAAGACCAGGCACTCTTCCACTCCCAGGTCCGAGCTTCCCAGGGTCAGTGAACGTCCAGCAGTCCCCCAACTGCTGTCCATCCACCAGCCTCTGCCACAAGTCTAAGTCCAGGCACTCTTCCGCTTCCAGGTCTGAGCTTCCCAGGGCCAGTGAACTTCCTGCAGTCCCCCATCTGCTGTCCATCCACCATCCTGTGCCACAAGTCTAAGTCCAGGCACTCTTCCACTCCCAGGTCCGAGCTTCCCAGGGCCAGTGAACTTCCTGCAGTCCCCCAACTGCTGTCCATCCACCAGCTTCTGCCAAAAGTCTAAGTCCAGGCACTCTTCTACTCCCATGTCCAAGATTCTCAGGGCCAATGAACGTCCAGCAGTCTCCCAACTGCTGTCCATCACCAGCCTCTGCCACAATTCAAAGTCCAGGCACTCTTCCGCTCCCAGGTCCGAGCTTCCCAGGGCCAGTGAACTTCCTGCAGTCCCCCAATTGCTGTCCATCCATCAACCTCTGCCACAAGTCTAAGTCCAGGCACTCTTCCGCTCCCAGGTCTGAGCTTCCCAGGGCCAGTGAACTTCCTGCAGTCCCCCATCTGCTGTCCATCCACCATACTGTGCCACAAGTCTAAGTCCAGGCACTCTTCCACTCCCAGGTCCAAGCTTCCCAGGGCCAGTGGACTTCCTGCAGTCCCCCAACTGCTGTCCATCCACCAGCCTCTGCCACAAGTCTAAGTCCAGGCACTTTTCCGCTCCCATCTCCAAGCTTCCCAGGGCCAGTGAACGTCCAGCAGTCCCCCAACTGCTGTCCATCCACCAGCCTCTGCCACAAGTCTAAGTCCAGGCACTCTTCTGCTCCCATATCCAAGATTCGCAGGGCCAGTGAACGTCCAGCAGTCCCCCAACTGCTATCCATCACCAGTCTCGGCCGCAAGTCTAAGTCCAGCCACTGTTCTGCTCCCATGTCCAAACTTCCCAGAGCCAATGAATGTCCAGCAGTCCCCCAACTGCTGTCTATCTACCAGCTCTGCCACAAGCCTAAGTCCAGGCACTGTTCTGCTCCCATATCCAAACTTCCCGGTGCCAATGAATGTCTAGCAGTCCCCAACTGCTGTCCATCAACCAGCCTCTCCCACAAGTCTAAGTCCAGGCACTGTTCCGCTCCCATGTCCAATCTTCCAGGACTAGTCTTGTTTCAGAAGCATTCGAGGGTGATTCAACTATTAGCGCAAGTGTTTCCCCAATGGGGCAAATCCCCACCACACTTACCCCTGTGAAGAAACACCCTTGGCCAACAGTTGGTCACCCAAGGGCTTCCCACATTCCTTCTTTCAAAAGCAGTCAAGGGTGATTCAACTATTAGCCCAAGTACTTCCCCAATGGGGCAAATGCCCACCACATTTACCCTTTTGGGGAAACACCTTTGGCCAATAGTTGGTCGCCCAAGGGCTTCCCACATTCCTTGTTTCAGAAACAATCAAGGGTGCTTTAACTATTAGCCCAAGTGTTTTCCCAGTAGGGCAAATGCCCACAACATTTACCCCTATGTGGAAACACCCTTAGCCAACAGTTGGTCACCAAAGGGCTGCCCACATTGCTTCTTTCAAAAGCAGTCAAGGGTGATTAAACTATTAGCCCAAGTGTTTCCCCAATGGGGCAAATCCCCAACACATTTACCCCCTATGGGGAAACACCCTTGGCCAACAGTTGGTTGCCCAAGGCCTGCCCACATAGCGTCTTTCAAAAGCAGTCAAGGGTGATTCAACTATTACCCCAAGTGTTTCGCCAATGGGGCAAATGCCCACCACATTTACCCTTATGGAGAAACACCCTTGGCCAACAGATGGTCGTCCAAGGGCTGCCCACATTCCTTGTTTCAGAAGCAATCAAGGGTGATTCAACTATTAACCCAAGTGTTTCCCCAATGGGGCAAATGCCCACCACATTTACCCCTATGGGGAAACACCCTTGGCCATAGTTGGTCGCCCAAGGGCTTCCCACATTCTTTGTTTCAGAAACAATCAAGGGTGATTCAACTATTAGCCCAAGTGTTTCCCCAATAGGGCAAATGTCCACCACATTTACCCCTAAGGAGAAACACCCTTGGCCAACAATTGGTCGCCCAAGGGTTTCCCACATTCCTTGTTTCAGAAACAATCAGGGGTGCTTCAACTATTAGCCCGAGTGTTTCCCCAATGGGGCAAATGCCCACCACATTTACCCCTATGGGGAAACACCCTTGGCCAATAGTTGGTCGGCCAAGGTCTTTCCGCCTTCTTTGTTTCAGAAACAATGAAGGGTGATTCAATTATTAGCCCAAGTGTTTCCCCAACAGGGCAAATGCCCACCACATTTATCCCTATGGGGAAACACCCTTGGCCAATAGTTGGTCGGCCAAGGTCTTTCCGCCTTCTTTGTTTCAGAAACAATGAAGGGTGATTCAATTATTAGCCCAAGTGTTTCCCCAACAGGGCAAATGCCCACCACATTTATCCCTATGGGGAAACACCCTTGGCCAATAGTTGGTCGCCCAAGGGCTGCCCACATTCTTTGTTTCAAAAACAATCAAGGGTGATTCAACTATTAGCCCAAGTGTTTCCCCAATGGGGCAAATGCCCACCACATTTACCCCTAAGGAGAAACACCCTTGGCCAACATTTGGTCTCCCAAGGGTTTCCCACATTCCTTGTTTCAGAAAAAATCAAGGGTGATTTAACTATTAGCCCAAGTGTTTCCCCAACAGGGCAAATGCCCACCACATTTACCCTATGGGGAAACACCCTTGGCCAATAGTTGGTCGCCCAAGGGCTGCCCACATTCCTTGTTTCAGAAACAATCAAGGGTGATTCAACTATTAGCCCAAGTGTTTCCCCAATGGGGCAAATGCCCACCACATTTACCCTTTTGGGGAAACACCATTAGCCAACATTTGGTCTCCCAAGGGCTTCGTATATTCCTTGTTTCAGAAACAATCAAGAGTGATTCAACTATTAGCCCAAGGGTTTCCCCAATGGGGCAAATGCCCACCACATTTACCTCTATGGGGAAACACCCTTGGCCAACAGTTGGTCGCCCATGGGCTGCCCACGTTGCTTCTTTCAAAGAAAGTCAAGGGTGATTCAACTATTAGCCCAAGTGTTTCCCCAATGGGGAAAATGCCCACCACATTTACCCCTATGGGGAAACAACCTTGGCCAACAGTTGGTAGCCCAAGGTCTTCCCACATTCTTTGTTTCATAAACAATCAAGGGTAATTCAACTATTAGCCCAAGTGTTTCCCCAACAGGGCAAATGCCCACCACATTTACCCCTATGGGGAAACACCCTTGGCCAATAGTTGGTCGCCCAAGGGCTACCCACATTCTTTGTTTCAAAAACAATCAAGGGTGATTCAACTATTAGCCCAAGTGTTTCCCCAATGTGGCAAATGCCCACCACATTTACCCCTAAGGAGAAACACCCTTGGCCAACACTTGGTCGCCCAGGGGTTTCCCACATTCCTTGTTTCAGAAACAATCAAGGGTGATTCAACTATTATGCCATGTGTTTCCCCAATGGGGCAAATGTTCACCACATTTACCCCTATGGGAAAACTCCCTTGGCCAACAGTTGGTCGCCCAAGGGCTCCCCACATTCCTTGTTTCAGTAACAATCAAGGGTGATTTAACTATTAGCCCGAGTGTTTCCCCAATGGGGCAAATGCCCACCATATTTACCCTTCTGGGGAAACACCCTTAGCCAACATTTGGTCTCCCAAGGGCTTCGCATATTCCTTGTTTCAGAAACAATCAAGGGTGATTCAACTATTAGCCCAAGGGTTTCCCCAATGGGGCAAATGCCCACCACATTTACCCCTATGGGGAAACACCCTAGGCCAACAGTTGGTCGACCACGGGCTGCCCACATTGCTTCTTTCAAAGAAAGTCAAGGGTGACTCAACTATTAGCGCAAGTGTTTCCCCAATGGGGCAAATGCCCACCACATTTACCCCTATGGGGAAACACCCTTGGCCAGCAGTTGGTAGCCCAAGGTCTTCCCACATTCCTTGTTTCAGAAACAATCGAGGGTGATTCAACTATTAGCGCAAGTATTTCCCCAATGGGGCAAATGCCCACCACATTTACCCCTATGGGGAAACACCCTTGGCCAATAGTTGGTAGCCCAAGGTCTTCCCATATTCCTTGTTTCAGAAACAATCAAGGGTGATTCATCTATTAGCGCAAGTGTTTCCCCAATGGAGCAAATGCCCACCACATTTACCCCCATGGGGAAACACCCTAGGCCAACAGTTGGTAGCCCAATGCCTTCCCACGTTCCTTTTTCAGAAACAATCAAGGGTGATTCAACTATTAGCCCATGTGTTTCCCCAATGGGGCAAATGCCCACCACATTTACCCCTATGGGGAAACACCCTTGGCCAGCAGTTGGTAGCCCAAGGTCTTCCCACATTCCTTGTTTCAGAAACAATCGAGGGTGATTCAACTATTAGCGCAAGTATTTCCCCAATGGGGCAAATGCCCACCACATTTACCCCTATGGGGAAACACCCTTGGCCAATAGTTGGTAGCCCAAGGTCTTCCCATATTCCTTGTTTCAGAAACAATCAAGGGTGATTCATCTATTAGCCCAAGTGTTTCCCCAATGGAGCAAATGCCCACCACATTTACCCCCATGGGGAAACACTTAGCCAACAGTTGGAATCAATGCCTCGACGTTTTTTCAGAAACAAGTGAAGCCCTGTTTCCCCAATGGGGCAAATGTCCATTTACCCCTATGGGGAAACACTTTAACAGTTGGTAGCCCAAGGTCTTCCCACATTCCTTGTTTCAGAAACAATCATGGGTGTAGCCAAGTGTTTCCCCATAGGGGTAAATGTGGTGGGCATTTGCCCTGTTGGGGAAACATTGGGGAAATCACCCTTGATTGTTTCTGAAACAAGGTGGGAAACCAACTGTTGAAGGTCTTCACCATTGGGGAAACACTTGTAATAGTTGAATCACCCTTGATTGTTTCTGAAACAAGGAATGAGGGAAGGCCTTGGGCAACCAACTGTTGGCCAAGGGTATTTCCCCATAGGGGTAAATGTGGTGGGCATTTGTCCCACCGACCGGCTGATGAAGAGTTAGAGGAATTTATTTCTGGTGATAGAAATTCATTTCTCGCTATAATGTGGTTCGGATTCCACTATAAGCTGTAGGTCCCGTTGCTAAGTAACCAATTGGTTCTTAGCCACGTAAAATAAGTCTAATCCTTCGGGCCAGCCCTAGGAGAGCTGTTAATCAGCTCAGTGGTCTGGTAAAACTAAGGTATACTTATTTGCCCCACTGGGGAAACCCTTCGGCTAATAGTTGAATCACTCTTGATTGTTTCTGAAACAAGGAATATACGAAGCCCTTGGGAGACCAAATGTTGGCTAATGGTGTTTCCCCAAAAGGGTAAATGTGGTGGGCATTTGCCCCATTGGCGAAACACTTGGGCTAATAGTTGAATCACCCTTGATTGTTTCTGAAACAAGGAATGTGGGCAGCCTTGTTGGTTCCGCATATGAGGTAAGGAGAAGTTATATCATGTCAATATGTTGAAGGGGCATTATCGTAGAGCTACCGTGAAGAACCTTCCTGTTGTCGGTGAGGTAGACTCAAATCTTAATGCTAACCCATGTTATCAGTCTCAGTACCCTGGATATTGTGTAGTATCAGAGGGCGAGTGTAAAGAGAAGGATTCTGTCGATGAAATAACCACTTTGGATACTGGCCACGCGTTTCTTCCCCAGGGCGATGAAAGATCACTGGTTCTGTATCGTGATCAGTTACTGCCGCAGTAAGTGATCAAGTCAGTGGCGCCTGTGTGCTTGTTTTATGTGAATAGGTTTCATCTACTGAAATAATAATAATAATAACAACTGTTAGTTTTGAATTAGATGCAACCCAAAAGGATGAACGCCTTTAGGGTCTTGTAGATTTTAGGGATTCATTTGTTGTCCAATGAACCTCCAAGAAAGAAAGTTTACCCTGTACCAGTTCATCTCAGAGATGCTGTTAGCGAGGAGATCAACAAGTAGTTGGAATTAGACATCATTGAACCGTCAGGTTCGCCATTTTGCTCCCCTGTAGTAATGGTGCAAAAAGCGCATGAATCCTACAGAGCTACCCAGGATTCAATCTCCTTGGAGCTACCCGGGATTTTAGGGGTACAAATTCAATTACTCGCTTTCACGCTGGGCCAGTGCCCAATGTCGAAGGTGAATTATTCAAATTTTCTAATGTCAAATTTGTTTGAGAGACTGACTTAACAAGTAAGAAAGCAAGCCCTTTACTGCATTCCCCACACAGTATGGATTGATGATGTTGCCGCTTGTGTGCGACTTACCACAAGCTGATGTACAAGATTTCAGATGGTCTGAGCAATGTCACTTTCTACTTTGATAACATCTTCTTTTCTAACAAAGTTTGGCCCTCTCATTTAACTTCAGCCTGTGAAGCATTGAGTAAATTGATGTCCCATGGTCTTACGGCTAAGCCTGGAAAGTGTAATTTTGGGTTCCATAAAATCAGTTCACTTGGTTTAGTGATTGAAGATAATGGTATTAGCCCCCAGAAGAGAAAGATTGATGCAATCGCCAATTTAAGGTTTCCTATAGGTTTACTCATAATTTCTCATCATTTGTTGTGTTCTGTCAGGTTTTTGCAAAAGTTAAATGAAGTTAGGCCTAATTAGATGGCGAGTCAAATAGCCGTGTTGGTCTAATTTAGCTACGAACCGAAGTATCATATCATTCGTTATGAACTCCTTTTGAAAAGGGACGGAATGTACAAACTTAGCAATAGAAACTGATTGACTGGTAGTAACCTGGCATCACGACTGCCAGGTAATAATAGAAAGACCATCCAAACGACGCCTATTCACTCGCGATATCCAATATCCATCAAGCAGAAGAAGAACCGGCGCCAAAAGCGGAATCCCAATCAAACCAGTGATGAACGAGAGAGGCCGTCATCTATCCCAGGTGGAAACAGCGTTAGTATGCAAACGAACCGCTTCCGCAGGAAAACCTCATTTTCCCTGGCCATCAAAAAAGAAAAAAGAAAAGTACTCTCATCGATTTTACAACCGACGCCCCTCTCTGCCCCGCCTCTCTCGGAG
>NC_089781.1:92007987-92010487 GCF_040412425.1 Macrobrachium rosenbergii
TACTTAATTATTTGTGAAGAATTCCTTTTGGATGCTGGACGATTTTACCTTCGAAAATAAGGTAAACATGAAGAAAATATTCATTATAATAATTATCAGTTTATCTCTTAGGTTAGGCGTGTCTTCTAGCATTGTTTAGAAATGTATATATTTGGATTTTATTTTTTAACATTGACAGGCATACATTTTTTTTTATTAATTAGAGCAATGATTAAGAGGGGCCGACACCGGGCTGAACGACGACAAGGGTAAATGTTGAATTTGTAACTAGCAGACAGTATTTGGATGCATAGTATATATATATATATATATATATATATATATATATATATATATATATATATATATATGTGTGTGTGTGTGTGTGTGTATATATATGTTATATATATATATATATATATATATATATATATATATATATATATATATATATATATATATATATATATATATATATATATATATATATATATATATATATATATATATATATATATATATATATACATGTACGGATATGTGTAAAAGGATATTAATATTGACAAATCTTTAAAGCTGTAAACTGAAATTTTCAGCGAAAATAATCGCGTGTCAGTATGTATCATCGTAAGTTGTATCATTATCTGGAAACATTATATCATAATTATCATATTCCAAGAAAATTACCACATTAAGCTAATAAGTCAGGGATTCATTTTCCAAATGTGATATTGGAATAAAATTACTTTGTAAAAATTATTTTAAAAAATTATCTTAAACTGGATTAAAATTTCTTTAAAAAACGTTAATAATGAAATTATCTGAAATTTAGCGAAATGTGCAGTTATCATGTAGAGCAATCATATACTTGCGTGTTCTCAATTTTCGGCGAATTGATTAACAAAGCCCAGGTGTACTAACTTGACCTACATTTGGCAGTGTGCTAATAATAGTTATGATTGACTAATTGACCAGCAAGGACCAGTAGATTTTACTTAACCTACATTCCGTAGGCTAGTGTTATGGTAATGAAAATGATAATGATATTGCTATTCATGAAAATCTTATGATAGCTTGAGTCACTAAAATGGTGAAGAAATTCCAGTGGTGTAATTGTTGTAAATATATATGCTAGAAATATATACAAAATGAGAGCTTTCGAGAACCTGGTCGATTCTCCTTCACAGTCTGATTGTGAAGGGAGTCGAGCATTCTCCACAGCTCTCGTTTTTGTATATATATATATATATATATATATATATATATATATATATATATATATATATATATATATATATATATATAGCTGGGAAAGTTCAGATTGAAACGACAGCGTGCCAAGTACTTTCGTGTACTTTAAGACATCTTCGGGGCACAAAGATGTGTTAAAAGTGCACGAAAGTACTTGCCACTCTGTTGTTTCAATTTTAACTTTCCCAGTGGCTTCAACTAATAAATAAAATCACGCGCTTACTTTTGTGATTTTCTCTCTCTCTCTCTCTCTCTCTCTCTCTCTCTCTCTCTCTTTCTATATATATATATATATATATATATATATATATATATATATATATATATATATATATATATATATATATTATATTATACGATATTATTATTACTTACAATGGATTTCTTAATATTATTATTAGCAATTTAAATACCGTGATAACCTTGAGTCTCAAAATGAAGTTACAAATCCGCAGTTATTATTTAAATGCCTGAATATATTTGGAATTTAAATCATATAGGGAGCTTTCGAGATTCTGCGCATGCGCTTTATTTTTATATGTATTTGTACAGTTACTAGCCTGTGTGTTTGTTTCTACATTATGAGTAATATTCACATTGTGGAATAATATATAGACAAGTATCTGAATGTGAAGGAAGTGAAAACGGCAAACCACGGATGAAAATAAAGAAAAAAATAAATAACGAGGTAAGAAATATATACGTGAATACCCATCTGGTGAGAAGTAAGGAAGAAAAACAAGGTAAAGAGACATTGGCCTTGTGCTATCATCTGATTATTATTATTATTATTATTATTATTATTATTATTATTATTATTATTGCCTCGTTTAGATGTACGAACATTATCACTTGCTACATTACCAATATAACATTCCACATTATTACAGTAAATAAAACGCAAGACTAAACAGCATTACTGTTAATGAATAACAATATTATCCAGGTGTTATTAATTAGCTTACCTATGGTTGTCACATAACAGTTCCGAAAAGCCATTAAATTGTTTGTTTGAAAATTTGCGGATGATTTGGCTAAATTTGCAGATAATTTAGTTAAATCTACAAAAACTTTACACAAATTTTCAGATTATTTAGCTAAATTTGCAGATAATTTAGATAAATCAGTGGATTACCTAAATTTGCGGGTAATTTGGCAAAATTTGCAGATAATTTTCCTAAATTTGCAGATAATTTAGCAAAATTTCCAGCTAATTTATCTAAATTTACAGAGAATTTAGCTAAATTTGCAGATGACTTAGCTAAATTTA
>NC_089781.1:92015487-92045487 GCF_040412425.1 Macrobrachium rosenbergii
AAACTAAGATTTTTGAGGATGCACTTCAAGATTGCATGCTGTCGTTCAATCCTCCCATTACCCATGGCATGGCGTAGTAAACTGACGTTTGATTTCTACAAGACTATATATCCTTTTCATCACCTCTGACGCAAACTGAGTGTCCCTGTCTGATGAGATTTCTTTTGGCAAACCTACCCTAGAAACAATAAGTACCAAAGCTTCTGCAACATCAAATGATGAAATATTTTTCAGAGGGGAAGCTTCTGCAAAGCTAGTGGAAAAACCAACAAGGTTAAAATCTACTTGTGCCCCTCAGCAGAACTAGATCTGAAAGGACCAACCAAGTCAATAGCGACTCTCTCAAATGGCGTACAGATTAAAAGCATACTCACCAACGAAGCCTTTCCTATAACCTACCCTTTAGGGTACAACCCTCGCAAACGTCACAAGACCTGCAATAATTCCGAACATCTACGTCCACTCCAGGCCAACAGAAATTCTCCTTTACTTTCACTGAAGCCTTTCGGTGAGAAAAGTGCCCAGTAACAGGAACATCATGGGCAAGTTTGATAACAGTCTGCCTACAGTCAGAAGGAATAACAAGGCACATCTTGGATCCTTCTTGTGGGAGCTAGCTATCCAAAATTTTCTGAAATAAAGCACCTTATCCCAGGTAAAATTAAGAGCAGAGTTCCCAGATTTAATTAATTCTTTGGTTTCAGCTTTAGTTCTTACATTCTCGAGGCTAGGACAAGATCCCTGTAAATTTCTAAACTCCCCTGACGGGATTTTCCAAGGTTCAACCCGAGGCAAACGTACCGGGGTGTAACAACCTTATACCTTCCCCTGTCTTGTAAAATCTCACCGATGGGAATGTACCTACACACACGCGCACACACACACATATATATATATGTGTGTGTGTGTATATATATATAATGTATATATGTATATATATACATATATATATTATATGTACAAATATATATATACACACGTATATATAATGAATATGTATATTTAATGTATATGTATATATATATATGTACTTATATATATATATATATATATATATATATATATATATATATATATATATATATATATATATATATATATATATATATATATATATGAGACAAAAATGAGAATTCCACTGGGATTAATCAACACCTACAGATCAAAATGTTTAACAGTTAACCACACAAATGGGAGGATTGGATACAACGGATTTGTTTTACGTCACAAACCACTTGCTATGGGACAGATTCTCTCTCTCTCTCTCTCCTCTCTCTCTCTCTCTCTCTCTCTCTCTCTCTCTCTCTCTCTCTCTCTCTCTCTCTTTTATGTGCTTTTACCTATAAAATCATTTAATGTAAGATCTTATAACATGTGTGCAAAGGCATGCATGCATATATATATATATATATATATATATATATATATATATATATATATATATATATATATATATATATATATACATACATACATACATACATACATACATACATACATACATACAGTATATGCATATAGAAAAACACACCCACACACACACATACACATACACACACATTTCAAGTTCAACATTTTGCTCGTTCACTAAGACCTGAGTCAAGCGTTGAATTGAATACAAAATAGAATTTAGGCCAAAGGCCAAGCACTGGGACCTGTGAGGTCATTCAGCGCTGAAACGGAAATTGAAAGTAAAAGTTCTGAAAGGTGTAACAGGAGGGAAACCTCAAAGTAGTTGCACTATGAATCAATTGTTAGGAGAGCGTTGAGGAAAGTCAGATGGAAGAAAGAGAATACGAAAGGAGGTGCAGTAAAAGGAACGAAAAGGGGTTGCAGCTAGGGGCTGAGTCAAGCCTTGACCCAGAGCAGGTTTGAATAATGACGAAGACTTCTCTCTCTCTCTCTCTCTCTCTCTCTCTCTCTCTCTCTCTCTCTCTCAAGCCTCCACACATTCAGGAAAAGGTCGTGAATGTCAGCTAAGATTATATATAAAACCTCTCGAACAGACGGACAGACAGACAGACAACATTGGTCGGGGAGGTGGATATGAAGACTTAGAGAATGTCGAAATAAATATTCCTCAGATGTCTTCTTCTTACTTTCTTTCGGCCTTCTTTCGGGAAATTCATTCACGTGTCCTTCATGGAACAGAGGGGATATATATATAATATATATATATATATATATATATATATATATATATATATATATATATATATATATATATATATATATATATATATATATATATATATATATGCATATACAATATATGTATGTATGTATGTATGTATGTATGTGTGTATATGTATGTCGGAGTCTCCTTCGCTCTTCGGAGACAGAAAGAAAAACAGAAAATCTTGTACATGCTTACACACACACACGCACACACATATATACTATATATATATATATATATATGTGTGTGTGTGTGTGTGTATGTATGTGCGAGATTTTCTGTTTTTCTTTCTGTCTTCAAGGAGCGAAGGAAGGAGACTCCGAAGTCTCCGACGGAGCGAATGGAAGACTGGCGTCAGTTTCTAAAAGAGACCATAGCCACAGGCGTCTTATTCGGCCAGGATGATCATGACATCTACATTGTTCAATGTTTTGACTTTTGTGGCAATTGGGGCTTTTAACCTCAGTTACTGGTTTGGACGCGGGATCGGAAATATTGCTCATAAACTGGCTCTGTTCTTAGGAACAGTGTTTACTCTTGAAAATCCTCAGAAGAAGAATAAGATGATCCGGGCTTTCTTGAAAGGGTCATCCTTACCAGCCAACAAGGACACGCAAAAATTTCCACTTCAAAGAAATGACAGAATGAAAAGGCGAAGGGCAGCACAGGTGCACTTCCTCCGGGATGAAGTGACTCTCCTCCGGAGGGTAAACGCAGACCACAGGGCGAAGATCGAACTATTGGAGAGAGAAAGAAAGGAAGACTGTAGGAAGATCATCTCTCTCCTAAGGAGTTTGTGGAGTCTAAAGCGGCAAGCGCAGGAGAGTGAGAGACACGTCACAGAGATGCAACAGACAACAAAAGACCTGAAAACACGAAGAAGTTATGGAACAGGAGAGGAAGAAATACCACACAGATGTGAATGCGCAGGAACGATGAAGGAAATCTCACAACTGAAGCTGGAAGTACAAGAACTTCGCAGGTGGGTGTTCCAGAGAGAGGGACAGCAAGGCCAGGACGCCACCAGATCAGAGGCACAGAAGAAAGGAGAGAGGCAGGGACAAGCCCTCAGAGCCACAGCGCAAGAACACGAGGACATCGCAGTGGTGAGGGGCATAAGGCGGAAGCTGCAAGGCGCGAAGAAAGCCAAGGAGGAGAGGAAAGAAGGAAATCTTTCCCACCCTACAGCTGCGGAGGAAAAAGAACTGAGGCCTGAATTTGCAGAGTTGACGAAGGAAATCCTACATTTCAGCTACCCTCCAGTAGAGGCCAAGATCAGAATTCCGGGGAGGAAGTGGCAAGCCCAGGAGGACGGATGGAAGAAGAGTAAGAGTAAGTGGGTCAAAATACCAGTTGAATACTTACCTTTTAATGGGGAATACCTACCCTTCATTCCTACAAAGGAGGGCAGGGTAGGAGTTCAGATTGAAGAGAAGTGGCTGGAGGAGCTGATGCGAAAGAAGAATAAGAGAAAGTGGCTCACAATACGACAAGATATGGATGACCAGGTAAAAATTCGTTTTAAGAAGAAGAGGCAAGGTCTGCCGAAGAGAACGAAGAAGAATAAGAGAAAGAACTTCAGCACACTAACTGAAAGTTCAAACACTACAAAGGAGTCCTGGATGAATATTCCGGTGGAGTCCTGGATGAACATTCGGATGACGAGGAGCATGAGATATCTCCAGAAGATAATGAGATTTCTTCGCTATCTTAAGAAGACCCTTCCAAGGTTGGGATTATTATAAGATAAATAAGGAAACCCTTAATCTTCATTTCTTACTAATCGCTCTCTCTCTCTCTCCCTGTGGAGCTCGGACCTGGGAGTGGAACAGTGCCTGCAAATAGACTTGTTGTAGAGGCTAGTGGATGGACAGCAGTTGGGAACTGCTAAAAGAAGCAATGTGGGAAGCCCTTTGGGCGACCAACTGTTAGCCAAGGGTGTTTCCTCATAGGGGTAAATGTGGTGGGCATTTGCCCCATTGGGGAAACACTTGGGCTAATAGTTGAATCACCCTTCATTGTTTCTGAAACAAGGAATGTGGGAAGACCTTGGGCTACCAACTGTTGGCCAAGGGTGTTTCCCCATAGGGGTAAATGTGGTGGGCATTTGCCCCATTGGGGAAATACTTGCGCTAATAGTTGAATCACCCTTGACTGCTTTTGACAGAAGCATTGTGGGCAGCCGCTGGGCTACCAACTGTAGGCCTAGGGTGTTTCCCCATAGGGGTAAATGTGGTGGGCATTTGCCCCTTTGGGGAAACACTTGGGCTAATAGTTGAATCACCCTTCATTGTTTCTGAAACAAGGAATGTGGGAAGACCTTGAGCTACCAACTGTTGGCCAAGGGTGTTTCCCCATAGGGGTAAATGTGGTGGGCATTTGCCCCATTGGGGAAACACTTGGGCTAATAGTTGAATCACCCTTGACTGCTTTTGACAGAAGCATTGTGGGCAGCCGTTGGGCGACCAACTGTATTGGCCTAGGTGTTTCCCCATAGGGGGTAAATGTGGTGGGCATTTGCCCCATTGGGGAAACACTTGGGCTAATAGTTGAATCACCCTTGATTGTTTCTGAAACAAGGAATGTGGGAAGACCTTGGGCTACCAACTGTTGGCCAAGGGTGTTTCCCCATAGGGGTAAATGTGGTGGGCATTTGCCCCATTGGGGAAACACTTGGGCTAATAGTTGAATCACCCTTGATTGTTTCTGAAACAAGGAATGTGGGAAGACCTTGGGCGACCAACTGTTGGCCAAGGGTGTTTCCCCATAGGGGTAAATGTGGTGGGCATTTGCCCCATTGGGGAAACACTTAGGCTAATAGTTGAATCACCCTTCATTGTTTCTGAAACAAGGAATGTGGGAAGACCTTGGGCTACCAACTGTTGGCCAAGGGTGTTTCCCCATAGGGGTAAATGTGGTGGGCACTTGCCCCATTGGGGAAATACTTGCGCTAATAGTTCAATCACCCTTGACTGCTTTTGACAGAAGCATTGTGGGCAGCCGTTGGGCGACCAACTGTAGGCCTAGGGTGTTTCCCCATAGGGGTAAATGTGGTGGGCATTTGCCCCTTTGGGGAAACACTTGGGCTAATAGTTGAATCACCCTTCATTGTTTCTGAAACAAGGAATGTTGGAAGACCTTGGGCTACCAACTGTTGGCCAAGGGTGTTTCCCCATAGGGGTAAATGTGGTGGGCATTTGCCCCATTGGGGAAACACTTGGGCTAATAGTTGAATCACCCTTGATTGTTTCGGAAACAAGGAACGTGGGAAGGCCTTGGGCTACCAACTGTTGGCCTAGGGTGTTTCGCCATGGGGGTAAATGTGGTGGGCATTTCCCCCATTGGGGAAACACTTGGGCTAATAGTTGAATCACCCTTGATTGTTTCGGAAACAAGGAACATGGGAAGGCCTTGGGCTACCAACTGTTGGCCTAGGGCATTTCCCCATAGGGGTAAATGTGGTGGGCATTTGCCCCATTGGGGAAACACTTCCGCTAAAAGTTGAATCACCCATGATTGTTTCTGAAACAAGGAATGTGGGAAGACCTTGCGCTACCAACTGTTGGCCAAGGGTGTTTACCCATAGGGGTAAATGTGGTGGGCATTTGCCCCATTGGGGAAACACTTGCGCTAATAGTTGAATCACTCATGATTGTTTCTGAAACAAGGAATGTGGGAAGACCTTGGGCTACCAACTGTTGGCCAAGGGTGTTTCCCCATGGGGGTAAATGTGGTGGGCATTTGCCCCATTGGGGAAACCCTTGGGCTAATAGTTGAATCACCCTTGACTGTTTCTGAAACAAGGAACGTGGAAAGGCCTTGGGCTACCAACTGTTGGCCAAGGGTGTTTCCCCATAGGGGTAAATGTGGTGGGCATTTGCCCCATTGGGGAAACACTTGGGCTAATAGTTGAATCACCCATGATTGTTTCTGAAACAAGGAATGTGGGAAGACCTTGGGGTACCAACTGTTGGCCTAGGGTGTTTCCCCATAGGGGTAAATGTGGTGAACATTTGCCCCATTGGGGAAACCCTTGGGCTAATAGTTGAATCACCCTTGACTGTTTCTGAAACAAGGAACGTGGAAAGGCCTTGGGCTACCAACTGTTGGCCTAGGGTGTTTCCCCATGGGGGTAAATGTGGTGGGCATTTGCCCCATTGGGGAAACCCTTGGGCTAATAGCTGAATCACCCTTGATTGTTTCTGAAACAAGGAATGTGGGAAGACCTTGGGCTACCAACTGTTGGCCAAGGGTGTTTCCCCATAGGGGTAAATGTGGTGGGCATTTGCCCCATTGGGGAAACACTTGCGCTAATAGTTGAATCACCCTTGATTGTTTCTGAAACAAGGAATGTGGGAAGACCTTGGGCTACCAACTGTTGGCCAAGGTGTTTCCCCATAGGGGGTAAATGTGGTGGGCATTTGCCCCATTGGGGAAACACATGGCATAATAGTTGAATCACCCATGATTGTTTCTGAAACAAGGAAACACCCTTGGCCAACAGTTGGTAGCCCAAGTTCTTCCCACATTCCTTGTTTCAGAAACAATCAAGGGTGATTCAACTATTAGCGCAAGTGTTTCCCCAGTGGGGAAAATGCCCACCACATTTACCCCTATGGGGAAACACCCTTGGCCAATAGTTGGTTGCCCAAGGCCTTCCCTCATTCCTTGTTTCAGAAACAATCAAGGGTGATTCAACTATTAGCGCAAGTGTTTCCCCAATGGGGCAAATGCCCACCACATTTGCCCCCATGGGGAAACACCCTTGGCCAACAGTTGGCTGCCCAAGGCCTTCCTCATTCCTTGTTTCAGAAACAATGAAGGGTGATTCAACTATTAGCGCAAGTGTTTCCCCAATGGGGCAAATGCCCACCACATTTACCCCCATGTTGAAACACCCTAGGCCAACAGTTGGTAGCCCAAGGACTTCCGACGCTCATTGTTTCAGAAACAATCAAGGGTGATTTAACTATTAGCCCAAGTGTTTCCTCAACAGGGCAAATGCCCACCACATTTACCCCTATGGGGAAACACCCTTGGCCAATGGTTGGTCGCCCAAGGGCTGCCCACATTCCTTGTTTCAGAAACAATCAAGGGTGATTCAACTATTAACCCAAGTGTTTTCCCAATGGGGCAAATGCCCACCACATTTACCCTTTTGGGGAAACACCATTAGCCAACATTTGGTCTCCCAATGGCTTCGTATATTCCTTGTTTCAGAAGCAATCAAGAGTGATTCAACTATTAGCCCAAGGGTTTCCCCAATGGGGCAAATGCCCACCACATTTACCTCTATGGGGAAACACCCTTGGCCAACAGTTGGTTGCCCACGGGCTGCCCACGTTGCTTCTTTCAAAGAAAGTCAAGGGTGATTCAACTATTAACCCAAGTGTTTCCCCTATGGGGCAAATGCCCACCACATTTACCCCAATGGGGAAACACCCTTGGCCAACAGTTGGTAGCCCAAGGTCTTCCCACATTCCTTGTTTCATAAACAATCAAGGGTGATTCAACTATTAGCCCAAGTGTTTCCCTAACAGGGCAAATGCCCACCACATTTATCCCTATGGGGAAACACCCTTGGCCACTAGGTGGTCGCTCAAGGGCTGCCCACATTTTTTGTTTCAAAAGCAATCAATTGTGATTCAACTATTAGCCCAAGTGTTTCCCCAATGGGGCAAATGCCCACCACATTTACCCCTAAGGAGAAACACCCTTGGCCAACACTTGGCCGCCCAAGGGTTTCCCACATTCCTTGTTTCAGAAACAATCATGGGTGATTCAACTATTATGCCATGTGTTTCCCCAATGGGGCAAATGTTCACCACAGTTACCCCTATGGGAAAACTCCCTTGGCCAACAGTTGGTCGCCCTAGGGCTCCCCACATTCCTTGTTTCAGTAACAATCAAGGGTGATTTAACTATTAGCCCAAGTGTTTCCCCAAGGGGTCAAATGCCCACCACATTTACCCCTATGGGGAACACCTTTGGCTAACAGTTGGTCGCCCAAGGGCTTCACACATTCCTTATTTCAGAAACAATCAAGGGTGATTCAACTATTAGCCCAAGTGTTTCCCCAATGGGGCAAATGCCCACCACATTTACCCTTTTGGGGAAACACCCTTAGCCAACATTTGGTCTCCCAAGGGCTTCGCATATTCCTTGTTTCAGAAACAATCAAGGGTGATTCAACTATTAGCCCAAGGGTTTCCCCAATGGGGCAAATGCCCACCACATTTACCAATATGGGGAAACACCCTAGGCCAACAGTTGGTCGACCACTGGCTGCCCACATTGCTTCTTTCAAAGAAAGTCAAGGGTGACTCAACTATTAGCGCAAGTGTTTCCCCAATGGGGCAAATGCCCACCACATTTACCCCTATGGGGAAACACCCTTCGCCAACAGTTGGTAGCCCAAGGTCTTCCCACATTCCTTGTTTCAGAAACAATCGAGGGTGATTCAACTATTAGCGCAAGTGTTTCCCCAATGGGGCAAATACCCACCACATTTACCCCTATGGGGAAACACCCTTGGCCAACAGTTGGTAGCCCAAGGTCTTCCCACATTCCTTGTTTCAGAAACAATCAAGGGTGATTCAACTATTAGCGCAAGTGTTTCCCCAATGGGGCAAATGCCTACCACATTAACCCCATGGGGAAACACCCTAGGCCAACAGTTGGTAGCCCAAGGCCTTCCCACGTTCCTTGTTTCAGAAACAATCAAGGGTGATTCAACTATTAGCCCAAGTGTTTCCCCAATGGGCCAAATGCCCACCACATTTACCCCTATGGGGAAACACCCTTGACCAACAGTTGGTAGCCCAAGGTCTTCCCACATTCCTTGTTTCAGAAACAATCAAGGGTGATTCAACTATTAGCGCAAGTGTTTCCCTAGTGGGGCAAATGCCCACCACATTTACCCCTATGGGGAAACACCCTTGGCCAACAGTTGGTTGCCCAAGGCCTTCCCTCATTCCTTGTTTCAGAAACAATCAAGGGTGATTCAACTATTAGCGCAAGTGTTTCCCCAATGGGGCAAATGCCCACCACATTTACCCCCATGGGGAAACACCCTAGGCCAACAGTTGGTAGCCCAAGGACTTCCCACGTTCCTTGTTTCAGAAACAATCAAGGGTGATTCAACTATTAGCCCAAATGTTTCCCCATATGGGTAAATGTGGTGGGCATTTGCCCTGTTGGGGAAACACTTGGGCTAATAGTTGAATCACCCTTGATTGTTTCTGAAACAAGGAATGAGAGTCTTGGGCAACCAACTGTTGGCATGAAATTTCCCCATGGGGGTAAAATGTGGTGGGTATTTGCCCTACTGGGGAAACACTTGCGCTAATAGTTGAATCACCTGATTGTTTCTGAAACAAGGAATGTGGGAAGACCTTGGGCTACCAACTGTTGGCTGGTATTTCCCCATGGGGGTAAATGTGGTGGGCATTTGCCCCATTGGGGAAACACTTGCGCTAATAGTTGAATCACCCTTGATTGTTTCTGAAACAAGGAATGAGAGAAGGCCTTGGGCAACCAACTGTTGGCCAAGGGTATTTCCCCATAGGGGTAAATGTGGTGGGCATTTGCCCTACTGGGGAAACACTTGCGCTAATAGTTGAATCACCCTTGATTGTTTCTGAAACAAGGAATGTGGGAAGACCTTGGGCTACCAACTGTTGGCCAAGGGTATTTCCCCATAGGGGTAAATATGGTGGGCATTTGCCCCATTGGGGAAATACTTGCGCTAATAGTTGAGTCGGCCTTGACTTTCTTCGAAAGAAGCAATGTGGGCAGCCCGTGGGCGACCAACTGTTGGCCTAGGGTGTTTCCCCATAGGGGTAAATGTGGTGGGCATTTGCCCCATTGGGGAAACCTTTGGGCTAATAGTTGAATCACCCTAGATTGTTTCTGAAACAAGGAATATGCGAAGCCCTTGGGAGACCAAGTGTTGGCTAAGGGTGTTTCCCCAAAAGGGTAAATGTGGTGGGCATTTGCCCATTGGGGAAACACTTCGGCTAATAGTTGAATCACCCTTGATTGTTTCTGAAACAAGGAATGTGGGAAGACCTTGGGCTACCAACTATTGGCCAAGGGTGTTTCCCCATAGGGGTAAATGTGGTGGGCATTTGCCCCATTGGGGAAACACTTGGGCTAATAGTTGAATCACCCTTGATTGTTTCTGAAATAAGGAATGTGGGAAGACCTTGGGGTACCAACTGTTGGCCTAGGGTGTTTCCCCATAGGGGTAAATGTGGTGGGCATTTGCCCCATTGGGGAAACACTTGGGCTAATAGTTGAATCACCCTTGATTGTTTCTGAATCAAGGAATGTGGGAAGACCTTGGGCTACCAACTATTGGCGAAGGGTGTTTCTCCATAGGGGTAAGTGTGGTGGGGATTTGCCCCATTGGGGAAACACTTGCGCTAATAGTTGAGTCACCCTTGACTTTCTTTGAAAGAAGCAGTGTGGGCAGCCGTGGTCGACCAACTGTTGGCCTAGGGTGTTTCCTCAGGGGTAAATGTGGTGGGCATTTGCCCCATTGGGGAAACCTTGGGCTAATAGTTGAATCACCCTTGATTGTTTCTGAAACAAGGAATATGCGAAGCCCTTGGGAGACCAAATGTTGGCTAAGGGTGTTTCCCCAAAAGGGTAAATGTGGTGGGCATTTGCCCCATTGGGGAAACACTTGGGCTAATAGTTGAATCACCCTTGATTGTTTCTGAAACAAGGAATGTGTGAAGCCCTTGGGCGACCAACTGTTGGCCGAAGGTGTTCCCCCATAGGGGTAAATGTGGTGGGCATTTGACCCCTTGGGGAAACACTTGGGCTAATATTTAAATCACCCTTGATATTTACTGAAACAAGGAATGTGGGGAGTCCTTGGGCGACCGACTGTTGGCCAAGGGTGTTTTCCCAAAGGGATAAATATGGTGAACATTTGCCCCATTGGGGAAACTCATGGGATAATAGTTGAATCACCCTTCATTGTTTCTGAAACAAGGAATGTGGGAAGCCCTTGGGCGACCAAGTGTTGGCCAAGGGTGCTTCTCCTTAGGGGTAAATTTGGTGGGTATTTTCCCCATTGGGGAAACACTTGGGCTAATAGTTGAATCACCCTTGATTGTTTTTGAAACAAAGAATGTGGGAAGACCTTGGGCGACAAACTGTTGGCCTAGGGTGTTTCCCCATAGGGGTAAATGTGGTGGGCGTTTGCCCCATTGGGGAAACACTCGGGCTAATAGTTGAATAACCCTTAATTGTTTCTGAAAGAAGTAATGTGGGCAGCCGTTGGGCGACCAACTATTAGCCAAGGGTGTGTACCCATAGGGGTACATGTGGTGGGCATTTGCTCTGTTGGGAAACACTTGGGCTAATAGTTGAATCACCCTTGATTGTTTCTGAAACAAGGAATGTGGGAAGACATTGGGCTACCAACTGTTAGTCAAGGGTGTTTCCCCCATAGAGGTAAATGTGGTGGGCATTTGCCCCATTGGGAAAACATTTGCGCTAATAGTTATATCACCCTTGACTTTCTTTGAAAGAAGCAATGTGGGCAGCCCGTGGGCGACGAACGGTTGGCCTAGGGTGTCTCCCCATAGAGGTAAATGTGGTGGGCATTTGCCCAATTGGGGAAAACCTTGGGCTAATAGTTGAATCACCCTTGATTGTTTCTGAAACAAGGAATATACAAAGCCCTTGGGAGACCAAATGTTGGCTAAGGGTGTTTCCCCAAAAGGGTAAATGTGGTGGGCATTTGCCCCATTGGGGAAACACTTGGGCTAATAGTTGCATCACCCTTGATTGTTACTGAAACAAGGAATGTGCGAAGCCCTTGGGCAACCAACTGTGGGCCAAAGGTGTTTCCCCATGGGGGTAAATGTGGTGGGCATTTGACCCCTTGGAGAAACACTTGGGCTAATAGTTAAATCACCCTTGATTGTTACTGAAACAAGGAATGTGGGGAGCCCTTGGGCGACGAACTGTTGGCCAAGGGTGTTTTCCCGTAGGGGTAAATGTGGTGAACATTTGCCCCATTGGGGAAACACATGGGATAATAGCTGAATCACCCTTGATTGTTTCTGAAATAAGGAATGTGGGAAACCCTTGAGCGACCAACTGTTGGCCAAGGGTGTTTCTCCTTAGGGGTAAATGTGGTGGGGATTTGCCCCATTGGGGAAACACTTGGGCTAATAGTTGAATCACCCTTGATTGTTTCTGAAACAAAGAATGTGGGAAGACCTTGGGCGACCAACTATTGGCCAAGGGTTTCCCCATAGGGGTAAATGTGGTGGGCATTTGCCCCATTGGAGAAACACTCGCGCTAATAGTTGAATCACCATTGATTGTTTCTGAAAAAAGGAATGTGGGCAGGTCTTGGGCTACCAACTGTTGGCCAAGGGTGTTTCTCCTAAGGGGTAAATGTGGTGGGCATTTGCCCCATTGGGGAAACATTTGGGCTAATAGTTGAATCACCCTTGATTGTTTCTGAAACAAGGAATGTGGGAAACCATTGGGCGACCATCTGTTGGCCAGGGGTGTTTCTCCATAAGGGTAAATGTGGTGGGCATTTGTCCCATTGGAGAAACACTTGGGTTAATAGTTGAATCACCCTTGACTGCTTTTGAAAGAAGCAATATGGGCAGGCCTTGGACAACCAATTGTTGGCCAAAGGTGTTTCCCCATAGGGGTAAATGTGTTGGGGATTTGCCCCATTGGGGAAACACTTGGGCTAATAGTTTAATCACCCTTGACTGCTTTTGAAAGAAGCAATGTGGGCAGCCCTTTGGCGACCAACTTTTGGCTAAGGGTGTTTCCACATAGGGGTAAATGTGGTGGGCATTTGCCCTACTGGGAAACGCTTGGGCTAATAGGTAATTCACCCTTGATTGTTTGTGAAACAAGGAATGTGGGAAGCCCTTGGGCGACCAACTATTGGCCAAAGGTGTTTCCCCAAAAGGGTAAATGTGGTGGGCATTTGCCCCATTGGGTAAGCACTTGGGTTAATAGTTGAATCACCCTTGACTGCTTTTGAAAGAAGGAATGTGGGAAGCCCTTGGGCGACCAACTGTTGGCCAAGGGTGTTTCTCCATAGGGGTAAGTGTGGTGGGGATTTGCCCCATTGGGGTTGCCCCTTGGGGAAACACTTGCGCTAATAGTTGAATCACCCTCGAATGCTTCTGAAAGAAGACTGGCCCCGGAAGATTGGACATGGGAGCGGAACAGTGCCTGGACTTAGACTTGTGGGAGAGGCTGGTTGATGGACAGCAGTTGGTGACTGCTAGACATTCATTGGCACCGGGAAGTTTGGACATGGGAGCGGAACAGTGCCTGGACTTAGGGTTTTGGCAGAGGCCGGTAGATGGACAGGAGTTGGGGGACTGCTGGACGTTCATTGGCCGTGGGAAGCTTGGACATGGGAGCAGAACAGTGGCTGGACTTAGACTTGTGGCCGAGGCTGGTGATGGACAGCAGTTGGGGGACTGCTGGACGTTCACTGGCCCTAGGAATCTTGGACATGGGAGCAGAATAGTTCCTGGACTTAGACTTGTGGCAGAGGCTGGTGGATGGACAGCAGTTGGGGGACTGCTGGACGTTCACTGGCCCTGGGAAGCTCGGACCTGGGAGTGGAAGAGTGCCTGGTCTTAGACTTGTGGCAGAGGATGGTGGATGGACAGCAGATGGGGGACTGCAGGAAGTTCACTGGCCCTGGGAAGCTCGGACCTGGGAGCGGAAGAGTGCCTGGACTTAGAATTGTGGCCGAGGCTGGTGGATGGACGGCAGTTGAGGAGCTGCTGGACGTTCACTGGCCCTGGGAAGCTTGGACCTGGGACCTAAAGAGAACCTGGACTTATACTTGTGGCAGAGACTGGTGGATGGACAGCAGTTTGTGGGCTGCTGGAAGTTCACTGGCCCTGGGAAGCTCGCATATGGGAGCGGAAGAGTGCCTGGACTTAGACTTGTGGCAGAGGCTGGTGGATGGACAGCAGTTGGGGGGCTGCTGGACGTTCACTGGTCCTTTGAAGCTTAGACCTGGAAGCAGAAGAGAGCTCCTAGACTTGGACTTGTGGCCGAGGCTGGTGAATGGACAGTGGGTAGGGTGCTGCTGGACGTTCACTGGCCCTGGGAGGCTTGGACCTGGGAGCGGAAGAGAGCGCCTGGACTTACACTTGTGACCGAGGCTGGTGGATGGACAGCGGTTAGGGGGCTGCTGAACGTTCACTGGTCCTGGGAAGCTTAGACCTGGTAGTGGAAGAGAGTGCCTGGACTTAAGACTTGAGGCAGAGGCTGGTGGATGAACAGCAGTTGGCGGGCTGCTGGACTTTCACTGGTACTGGGAAGCTTAAACCTGGGAGCGGAAGAGAGCACCTGGACTTAGAATTGTGGCCGAGGCTGGTGGATAGATGGCAGTTGGGGAGCTGCTGGACCTTCCCTGGTCCTGGGAAGCTTAGACCAGGGAGCGGAAGAGAGGGAATGGTGTCTGGACTTAGACTTGTGGCCGAGGCTGGTGGTGGACAGCAGCTGAAGGGCTATTGGACATTCACTGGCCCTGGGAAGCTTGGACCTGCAAGCAGATGAGAGCACCTGGGCTTAGACTTGTGGCTGAGGTTGGTGGATGGACAGCAGTTGGGGGGCTGCTGGACGTTCACTGGCCCTGGGAAGCTTGTACCTGGGAGCGCAAGAGAGCACCTGGACTTAGACTTGTGGCTGAGGGTGGTGGATGAACAGCGGTTGGCGGCTGCTAGATGTTCACGGTCCCTGGGAAGCTCGAACCTGGGAGCGGAAGAGAACGCAAGGACTTAGACTTGTGGCTGAGGGTGGTGGATGGACAGCGGTTGGCAGCTGCTAGATGTTCACTGGCCCTGGGAAGCTCAGGCATGGGAGCCAAAGAGAGCGCCTGGAATTAGACTTTTGGCCGAGGCTGGCGGATGGACAGTGGTTGGGCGTCTGCTGGATGTTCAATGGGTCTGGGATGCTTGGCCCTGGGAGTGGAAGAGAGCGCTTGGTCTTAGACTTGTGGCTGATGCTGGCGGATGGACAGTGGTTGGGGGGCCGCTGGACGTTCACTGGTCATGGGAAGTTTGGACCTGGGAGCGGAGGAGACCACCTGGACTTAGGCTTTTGGTCCAGGCTCTGTCTTCTGGTCCCAGGTCCGAACTTCTCAGGTCCAGTGAATGTCCAGCGGCTCCCAACCGCTGTCCATCTGCCAGACTTGGCCATAAGTCAAAGTCCACACTCTCTCTTCCATTTACAGGTCCATGCTTTTCATGGTCAGTGAACATCCAGCAGCCCTCGAACCGCTGTCCATCCGCCAGCCTTGGCTAGAAGTGTAAGTCCACGAGCTCTTTTCAGTTCCCAAGTCCGAACCTCTAAGGACCATAAACGTCCATCTGCCATCCATAGCTATATGTCTAAGTCCAGGCGTTCTCTTCCATTCCCAGGTCCGAGTTTCTCAGGGCCAGTGAATGTCCAGTGGCCCCCCAACTGACGTTTATCTGCCAGCCCTGGCCACAAGCCTATGTCCAGGCACTCTCTTCCATTCCTAGGTCCAAGCTTTTTAGGGCCAGTGAACTTCCAGCTGGCCCCCAATCACTGTCCATCTGACAGCCTCGGCCAAAAGTCTAAGTCCAGGCACTCTCTTCCATTCCCAGGTCCAGGCTTCTCAGGGACAGTGAACATCTAGTGGTCCCCCAACTGCTGTCCATTTGCCAGCCTCGGCCATAAGCCTAAGTCTAGGCGCTATCCTCCGTTCCCAGATCTGAGCTTCTCAGGGCCAGTGAACGTCCATCAGCGCCCCAGCTGCTGTCCATCCGCCAGCCTTGGCCACAAGCTTGAGTCCAAGCTCTCTATTCCATTCCCAGATCCGAACTTCTCAGGGCCAGTGAACGTCCAGCAGCCCCCAAACAGCTGTCCATCCACCAGCCTCAGCCAAAAGTCTAGGTCCAGATGCTCTCTTTCGTTCCCAGGTCCGAACTTCTCAGGGGCAGTGAACATCCAGTGATCCCCCAAATGCTGTCCATCCACCAGCCTCGGCCACAAAGCTAAGTCCAGGCGCTCTCTTCCGTTCCCAGGTCCGAGCTTCTTAGGGCCAGTGAATGCCCAGCCGCCACCCAACTGCTGTCCATCCGTCAGCCTCGGCCATAAGTCTGAGTACAGGCACTCTCTTACGTTCCCAGGTCTGAGCTTCTCACAGCCAGTGAATGTCAGTGGCCCCCCAACCGCTGTCAATCTGCCAGCCTCGGACACAAGTCTAAGTCCAGGTGCTCTCTTCTGTTTCCAGGTCTGAGATTCTCAGGGCCAGTGAACGTCCAATCGCCACCCAACCACTGTCCATCGGTCAGCCTCGGCCACACATCTGAGTACAGGCGCTCTCTTGCATTCCCAGGTCCGAGCTTCTCAGTACCAGGGGACGCCCAGTGCCCCCCCAACCGCTGTCTATCTGCCAGCCTTAGCCACAAGTCTAAGTGCAGGCACTCTCTTCCATTCTCAGGTCTGAGCTTCTCAGGGTCATTGAACGTCCAGTGGCCCCCCAACCGCTGTCCACCCGCCAACCTTGGCCAAAACTCTGAGTCTAGGCGTTCTCTCCCGTTTCCAGGTCCCAGCTTTTCAGGGCCAGTGAAACTCTAGCAGTTCCCCAACCGCTGTCCATCTGACAGCCTCAGCCACAATTCTAAGTCCAGGCACTCACGTAAGGTTGTCCTTCTGCTCATTGCATGAGGTAAATACCTTTGAAAGATAATGAAAAATTATTCCCCTCATCAGGGAAAAGAAAGAGGGAAAGAGTATCTTAGTAATGAATTAATCCATCACGAATTACCTCTACCTGTAAGTCATATAATTTCTCTCACTAGGTTGTGCATTTGTGATTGTAAGTTTATATTCAATGGTGCATTTTACCAACAAATATTTGGTATGGCAATGGGCAACCCTTTATCCCCACTCCTCTCAAATTTGTACATGGAATTCTTTGAAAAACGATATATACCTAATATCATTTATACTCCTTTAAAGTGGTATAGGTGTGTTGACGATATTTTAGTTGTTTTGCCTGCTGGTATTGATGTAAATGATTTACTCTGTAATTTGAATAACCAGGTACCATCCATTAAGTTTACGTTAGAATTAGAAAAAGACAATTGCCTCCCTTTCTTAGATGTTTTAATACATAGAGAACCATTTCAATGCAAATTCAGTATTTATAGGGAACCAACCAACAACTTAACTTATGTCCATTTTTATTCAGGCCATCACCTCAACATCAAAATATCAATTTTTTCCTCTATGTTTTTACGAGCCTTGCGCATTGTCAGTCCCCAATATTTGGATAAAGAAATTGAATACATAAGAAAAATAGGGACAGATTTATGTTATCCTTTACATATACTAGATATTTGTTATAACAAAGCCCACAAAAAGTTTTATAGTGAAAGTAACATGAAGAAAGAACCCCCTAAGAACATTCTTAGCTTGCCTTATTTTAGTGGTTTTGAAAACATAAAATCATTGTTAAAACCTTTTAATGTAAACCTCGTTTTTTCTTATAATAACACACTCAAAAGAATGTTAATAAAAAATAGCCCTAAAGAAAACAACAACATAATATATAAAATTCCATGCTTGGATTGCCCCTCTTTTTATATTGGCCAATCTAGCTAAGATTTAGATGTACGTATTAAGCAACATAAGTATTCAGTCAAAACTGGACAAGCATCCAATGCTATATTCATTCATTTAAGTGCAAACTCTCACAGGATAAATTGGACTGAAAGTTCAGTGATTGTTAGATCGAAAGATTTCTCTTCAAGAAATCTATTGGAATCCGCTATTATCCAGCTTACTTCCAGTTGTAATTTTAATCTTAGCCCTGGCATGTATTATTTGTGCCCCTGTATTAGAAAAATGTTCAAGAATGACCTAAAAGATAAAATCACTGACTTAATTACAAGGTAGCTACTTGATATATATTTTCTATATATCCGTATGTTTAATATAATTTTTTATTTTGTAAAAATGTTCATCTTGCAAAAAGTTATTATTGTTTACAAAAAAAAAGAGAATTATTGTGTTGTACTAAAAATTTTTAGGTGGTCAGTCACGAACCTGTATAATCTTTTAATTGTCCTGTCCCTGCTCCTGAACGGTTGATCCTAATCCTTTGAAAAAAACCACTTAAATATTTAATCCTGTTTTGGCAGTTCTACTAATTCTTCAGTTGTGTTGGATTCCAGGTACATATGTTTCCTTTATAATCCCCATCTGTCATTTATATGAGCTTTCTTTGTAAACATACTTTTATATTTCTTCAGTCTGCTAAGTAAAGGACTAGCGTCGAAAGGCCTCGCAGCACCCCAGTGTTTCCGTTTCCTTCGTGGATTTTATCTTTATTTACATATTCATCACGTGCCATATTTTCGTGATTGATTCAGTATATACATATGTATATATATTTAGATATATATATATGTATATACATATGTATATATATATTTATATATATATATATATATATATATATATATATATGTGTGTGTGTGTGTGTGTGTGTATGTGTGTATGTATGTATGTATGTGTGCGCGTGCATGTGCGTCAAATATCGCATGTATGTAAACATCTGTGTTTACACGAAAATGACAGCCATATGTATTGAAAATAAGGGATTTTCGACAAGATGCATCAGTGAATGCATGACTCGAAAGGTGCTACAAATCAGCATTTTTTAATAGCAATAAAAAAAAACAAAGTTTATTAAATAAGCGGATAAACTCTTGAGAAATATAAAATCTACAGAATGAAATGGAACCGACGAATATAAAAAGGTAACTTGAAAGAAACACAGTCAGTCTGGGGGTAACAAAAATGACAGTAATAATGATAGCATCGATATATCTTAATAGCAATGTTTACAAAACCAGGTGGGCCAACAGCATTAACAAAAACATCAACGATAGCAACAGTAACATTGGCGATATTATTATGTTTGTATATTAATAATTATATACTCTTTTAATATTTTTGTACATTAATCTTGTACGCTTCTTTTTCCGTGTGTGACGCTTAGCCTTTCAATATCCGGGTTTCAACTAATGATCTGAAGGTGTCGAAGATGTCATAGCCTCAAGATCAGGTCGCTGAGAGAGAGAGAGAGAGAGAGAGAGAGAGAGAGAGTGGTGGTTTCTAGTACTTCGTATGATAGTAAAATAGGGGAATTATATTGAAGAATAAAAATGTGTGTGAGAGAGAGAGAGAGAGAGAGAGAGAGAGAGTGGTGGTTTCTAGTACTTAGTATGATAGTAAAATAGAGGAATTATATTGAAGAATAAAAATGTGAGAGAAAGAGAGAGAGAGAGAGGGAGTGGTGATTTCTAGTACTTAGTAAAATAGGGGAAATATAATGAAGAATAAAAATGTGACCAGAGAGAGAGAGAGAGAGAGAGAGAGAGAGAGAGAGAGAGAGAGAGAGAGAGAGAGAGAGAAAGTGGTGGTTTCTAGTACTTAGCATAATAGTAAAATAGGGGAATTATATTGAAGAATAAAAATGTGACCAGCGAGAGAGAGAGAGAGAGAGAGAGAGAGAGAGAGAGAGAGAGAGAGAGAGAGAGAGAGAGAGAGTTCCTACGCGTAGTGCATTAGTATAAAAATGTGAATTATATTAAAAAGTAAAAATGTAACCAGCTGTGATTTAGCAAACTTTCTCTTAGTGAATTTCCTTTTGAAATCTGAAAAATCTGATTCACACATAATGTAATGAGTTGTTACTGAATGAATGAAATATAAAATTTAGACCAAAGGCCAGGCACTGGGACCTATAAGGTCATTCGCGGCTTGAAGAGACAAGGTTTCGAAGGTGTAACAGAAGGAAAGCCTCGCAGTCGCACTATGAAAGAATTGTTGGGAGAGGGTGGAAAGCAAGATGGAAGACAGAGAATATGAACGGAGGTACAGTAAAAGGAATGAGAGGGGTTGTGGCTACCGGCCGAAGGGACGCTGCAAAGAACCTTAAGTAATGCCTACAGTGCACCACGTGAGGTGCACTGACAGCACTAACCCCTACGGCGGTGGGTTGTTATTATGTCTTTTTATCACTGCTTAATTCCCTTAGGGGGTTAGTGCCGTCAGTGCACCACACGCGGTGCACTGTAGGCATTACTTAAGGTTCACTGCAGCGTTCCTTCGGTCCCTAGCTGCAACCCCTTTCATTTCTTTCATATTCTCCTTCTTTCATCTTGCTATCCAAACTCTCTTAACATTGGTTTCATAGTGCAACTGAGAGGTTTTCCTCCTGTTACACCTTTCAACCCTTTCTACTCCCAATTTCCGTTTCAGCGCTGAATGACCTCATAGGTTCCAGCACTTGGCCTTTGGCCTAAGTTAAGTATACCTTAATTTAACCAGACCACTGAGCTGATTAACAGCTCTCCTAGGGCTGGCCCGAAGGATTAGACTTATTTTACGCGGCTAAGAACCAATTGGTTACCCAGCAACGGGACCTACAGCTTATTGTGGAATCCGAACCACATTATAGCGAGAAATGAATTTCTATCACCGGAAATAAATTCCTCTAATTCTTCATTGGCCGGCCGGAGAGTCGAACGTGGGCCCAGCAGAGTGCTAGTCAAGTACGATATCGACCCCTCCAATGAGGAACTGGCCTTTGGCCTAAATTCTGTATTCCGTAACATTCCATCACCTCTTAATAACTTTGGAAAACTTGTATTTCGAAATTCTATCACAAACTACCATCTATAGATTTTTTTTTTTTGAAGATTTAGAGTCAGGGAAATTCCGCGTATCCTGCTAGTAATGATATCAGGCATATTCGTAAATATTCACAATATCCGATTATACGACCCAAAACGATATTCCGGGTTCAATAACGCCTCTATTGCACTTTGCATTTTATTAATAGTCTTGTTAATTATTGTCTGACTGCTTATGAACTTTCACAGTTGGATCTAAATGAAAATAATACTGTAATTAAATGGTATTCGTTGAGCTTGTATGACAGATAGAGTTATGGGCAGGTTGGAGTTGGCTGGATGTATGTGTATTATATATACACATACATATGTATATATTATATACACATGTGTATGATTGTGTTTGTACAGTATAATAATAATAATAATAATAATAATAATAATAATAATTATAATAATAACAATAATGATAATAGTGATGATGATAATAATAATAATAAATATTTAGAAATTACACCAAACTGATAAATATTAGACCAACTTTTCCTGATTACCATTGAACACTCACACATACATACATAATTGCATACATATATGTGTATGGGGATCCTTTGATAATCAGGAAAAGTTGGTCTTTTATGTAGCCATGTGGTATAATTTCTACATTTTTACTGATTATTATTATTATTATTATTATTATTATATAATAATAATAATAATAATAATAATAATAATAATAATAATAATAATAATAATAATAATAATAAGCCACAAGAAGAAAAAGTCAAAGAAAAGTGAGCCTAAATTTTTACTGATTATTATTATTATTATTATTATTATTATTATTATTATTATTATTATTATTATTATTATTATTATAGAATAAAGCATAAGAAGAAAAGTCAAACAAAAGTGAGCCTGAATTTTTACTGATTATTATTATTATTATTATTATTATTATTATTATTATTATTATTATTATTATTATTATTATTATTATATAATAAGCCACAAGAAGAAAAAGTCAAAGAAAAGTGAGCCTAAATTTTTACTGATTATTATTATTATTATTATTATTATTATTATTATTATTATTATTATTATTATTATTATTATAGAATAAACCATAAGAAGAAAAGTCAAACAAAAGTGAGCCTAAATTTTTACTGATTATTATTATTATTATTATTATTATTATTATTATTATTATAGAATAAACTATAATAAGAAAAAGTCAAACAAAGGTAACCCCAAATCAGTTAAAAGCGAAGTTACACGCAATTATACACCTAAGAAATGTTAGCAGCCATTTAACCTCGGCTATAAAACATACTTAACTGATCGTATTGGGGAAATTCACCTGGAGACACACGCCCCGAAAAAAATATATCCACTTTAAATCTTTCTTCTCTGCCTCTTTCTCGCTTTCCTCAGGTCAGATATCAACTTTAAGAGTAAAAATCTCCGCTCCTTAGATGCCGTTTGTTCATCAGGTAACTAATGAAATCGCGGGCTCGGGATTACAGCGATTTACTTAGGAGTGAGTTAAGTTTCTGGATTTACATTCAGCGTTGGGATTTTTTTTTTTTTTTTTTTTTAGTTTTCTGTAAAAGATGACCATTGAGATGGCTATTTGTGTGTCCGTCCGCACTTTTTCTGTCCGCCCTCAGATCCTAAAACTACTGAGGCTAGAGGGCTGCAAATTGGTATGTTGATCATCCACCCTCCAATCATCCAACATACCAAATTGCAGCCCTATAGCCGCAGTAGTTTTTATTTTAAGGTTAAAATTAGCCATGATCTTGCGTCTGGCACTGCTATAGGTGCCAACAACACAGGCCACCACCAGGCTGTGGGTGAAAGTTTCATGGGCCGCGGCTGAGAGTCTAATGGACCGTGGCTGAGAATTTCATACAGCATTACACGCTGTACAGACAACTCGATTGCGCCGAATAAACTTCGGCGCATTTGTTGCTTTTTTTTTTTGATATACGATGTTTGCGGGAGATTTCGTTTGGTTGGGAGAGAGATTTTGTAATACTTTGTTTTATATATTTTTATTTTTTTTGTTAGGTTTTGCGAAATTTTATATATATCAGAGTTTTAGTAAGTTCGAAAAAATGATGCTGTAATATCACAATTTTATCTTTTCTATCTTTAGCTGTATATGTTTTTCATATATATGTTAATTTTTTCTTTTACAATTGCATTTTTATTTTGAGTTTTATCTTTCTTTTCATTGTTATTTCAATTTTCTTATTATAACTTCATTCTTTATGTCAAGTTTTACCTTTACTTTCATTGATACTTTCTTTTTTCCGTTTATATTTACATTTTTCTTCAGTGCCTTTCTCTAGCCCAAGCCCGACGACAATGATAATACACATTTATGAATAAAATAGGGAAAAGGAGAGCGCGGAGAGAATTCCACAGCTTATTAATAGAGGGGGGAAGGAATAGTCACTGAGACGTGTAGTAATCGGATCAATAACGATTTCCTCAGAGTGGAAAGAGGTGGCTTGACGGGCGTTACGACCCCGCATGAGTATGTTACCGGTACTGTAACTGTGGGCAGTTTGCATGAGTACATACAACTTCTTGATTATGTTAAAAAGTAGAATAATTATTTTTGCCCCCACCTCTCTCTCTCTCTCTCTCTCTCTCTCTCTCTCTCTCTCTCTCTCTCTCCCGCCCGACCGCATGCCCGACCCCATTCAATATCCTTTACTGTACAGTAATATTCAAGACTTCCACTGGCCTTATTACTTGTAATTTCCACTGTACTGTGTACCGTAGTGTCTTGATGGTAATATTAGTTTTCACTGGGTATCTTGTTTGTCTATTTTATATATATATATATATATATATATATATATATATATATATATATATATATATATATATATATATATATATATATATATATATATATATATATATACATATATATATATATATATATATATATATATATATATATATATATATATATATATATATATATATATATATATATATATATATACAGTATATATATATGCGTATATATACATATATTTATATATATATATTATATATATTATCATAATTATATATATACACACCTACATATATATTTACATACATATATGCATGCATACATACATACATACACACACTCTTGCAATATCCGACATAACATGTGTCACTTTAAGTAGACACCGTGATAAAAAAAAATAAAAGAAAATGAAAACTCCAGCCAGCTTGCCACGGTCACTCGAAAGAATTCTTTTTTTATTAATATGTTGAGAAGCGAATGAATGTTTCAAGTCACGTTCATCATCGCACTTCCTCCGTTTGTTTTGATGCAGCGACGACGTGACTTCGACGAAGAGTTCTGGCTTGGGCTTAAGTTTTTAACTTTTTTGGTGCATGGTTGACGATTGCCTTTGATTCGCGCTGTACAACTGTAATTTCATTGTCTCTGTATGATTTGCATTCCTGAAACTGAAATACGATAAGCAGCTTTCACGGTTAACCACCTTACTGAAGCGTAAGCCAGCGTCATTGCGATCGAACACCAGGGCGGCGATGTCTGGAAAGCCTCCGTCTGCTCGACTTCGCCCACCTGCGAGCGGAAACGGACAACGTCGGTCTAGAGATTGCGGAACCGAGGTTTGTCCTTACTGCCGTAACTCCGGGTATAAAGTAGCGTCACTTACGTCGTTAAAGGATGCTTAACGTTCCGACGGCGGGTTTCATAAATGTTTGGGTTACCCGGTGCGAGATGCGCCTTGTCTCGGCTCGGTAAACCTTACAGGATTCGCGGTGCAATTTGCAACTGCGCGAGGAGCCGTAGTACTAGTTTTCTGGTTGCACCTTCGTGGTTCTTTTGTTTTTGTTTTTGTCGTGCAATTGGTTCTGGGAAATGGATTGTTGATTGATTGGCTTCCTTTAGAACATGTTTACAAATGTCTCCATGTGTGATATAGAGGATAATTTGATATTGTTAGGCTAAATGTCAAATCTTTTAGTCCTAATGCAAGATATTCCTTGAAGTGCATTTCGTAGCCACAGTGACTTCTTAACTTCTTCTTAACTCCTCTTTAACTTCTTTTCGATTTCCTCGTTTAGGATATACTAATTCTTTAAGCCCTAAAACCTAATGGGATGGAAAATAGTTCTTCCACCCTTGGTGGGATTCGAACCCACGCACGCTGGTGAGGGAGGAGTTGCAGGAATTCCCTACGCTAATGGGACAGAGGTCACAGTATGTGATATGTACATATTCACACACACACACATATATATATATATATATATATATTATATATATATATATATATATATATATATATATATATATATATATATATATATATATATATATATATATATATGTATATGAAGAACAGAAAGATTTTCTCAACAATTTAAAAGGAGTAGGTGCAGGAAAACGAGCAGATTCCAAGTGCAGTAATTTAATCCTACGTTTCGTGACCTTTTGTCACATCATCAGGGACATCTATAACATTAGAAACCATGCTAACAACTGTAAAACACCTATTAAGTACGATTATTTCAAAATTATAGGTCAAGCAAAAGAGACATCAGAATTACTTATACTTGAGAGCCTCAATATCAAATTGAAAGTCCCTTCGCTTAATCACCAAGCTACGGCTGTTCCACTGTTTATTGCCTAATTTGGTTGTTTATATTTTCGGTTCTCTGGTCTGTATGTTTTATATAAATTTTAGTGTGCGTTTTACTCTTGCTCTGAAAGGTTGGTGTTTTTCCCGCAAGTGTGTCTGTGATTTTACCTATTGGTTTTGTTATTCCCTTTTTATTGTGTAATTTTAAATTCTCTTCTTTTATGTTTAGTGTATGTGTAATTTATTGCATAGCTTTTAGTGTGTCTGTGATTTTACTTAGTGCCTAATTCATTTTTATATAATTTTAAATTCGTGGTTTTTTAAGTGTATTTCAGTGCATATATTTTCATAAACTTGCCTAATGTTTTGAAAGCACTCTAATGTCTGAATTTTCATTTATAGATGTCCCTGATGATGTGACAAAATGTCACGAAACGTAGGATTAAATTACTGCACTTGGAATCTGCTTGTTTTCCTGCACCCACTCCTTTTAATATATATGTATGTATGTATATATATTTATATTTCAATGAATTCACACGCACTTCATCAATTCACTCTTTCCTTTCATCATCGAAGCTTGAAATTAGAACATGCGAAGTCGTTGACATTTGTGCGAGCGATTCAATGCATAAATAATCAATCGCGTATGATACGTGAGTAGAAAGCAATTTCAAGTTTTCTCGCTGCATATGCAGAAGGATAAAGCGAATGGGAGGTAGAGTTTTTTATTTTTTTTATTTTATTTTATTTTTTTGTTTTGTTTTTTGGATGAGGAGGGAACAAGGTCGTGAATAAATTCAAACTTGGGGAGATTTTATCACGTTCTGAAAACTTTCTTACACAATTGAACGGTGAGAATTAGATTATATATATGTGGTTAACTACATTTTTCATTGGGCTTTTAGTGCTCTCTCTCTCTCTCTCTCTCTCTCTCTCTCTCTCTCTCTCTCTCTCTCTCTCTCTCTCTCTCTCTGTAGGCCTTTTTTTATGTATTTGCCTCTCTCTCTCTCTCTCTCTCTCTCTCTCTCTCTCTCTCTCTCTCTCTGTAGGCCTTTTTTCATGTATTTGCCTCTCTCTCTCTCTCTCTCTCTCTCTCTCCGGACTGCTTTGAAGCAATACAAATTGCAGGCAAAAACCTTTCTCCAATAAAGCAGTAAGACTTGAGACATTCTGAAGGCAATTTTAAACCCGAAAGCCTTAATGAAAAATAAAAAAAGAATAGAAAAGTTACCCAGTGACCTGCCTTATTGACGAAATACATCCCACTATAATAAAGGAAGTTTTTTTTTTTTTTTTTTTTTTCATTTATCCCACTGGGGAGATTGGTTGGGTGGTATGAGGGTGTTTCTTTTTGGGAGGAATTTGGCCCGAGTTATGACGTGGTAGAGGGTGTATATAAGACGACATGGGGAGGGGGCGCTAGAAAGCGAGGGGATAAGGACAGGGGTGAGAAAGGGGGGAGGGGTGGGAGTGTAATATGACTGTGAGTTGAGCTCTTTCCCAAAATAGGATCTTCTCGTCAAATCATAATGTAAGGGAAAGATTTAGATTTTGGGGTCCCGGGTGAGTCACTCCTGTTGCAACGAACGAGGACTTATTTCGCCGAGTCAGTTTTGTATTTATTTTTTGTTGTTGTGTGTTACTTTCTCAAGCAGTGGTTATGATGGTGGGGTTGTGTTTGTGTGACCTCATTTTGCTACATAAAGTTTTTTTAAAAATCAATTTTCGTTTATGATTCAGTGTTTTGTTTATCGAAAAATTTTATCTCTTGCTTCGAATGTCCTTGTAAGCGTGATTTATTTTTATATGTATTTGTCCTCTCATTGTGTTCATTAGTCTCTCTCTCTCTCTCTCTCTCTCTCTCTCTCTCTCTCTCCTCGGGATGCTTTGAAGCAAAACACATTGCGGGCAAAAACCTTTCTCCAATAAAGCAGTAAGACGCGAGACATTATTCTTACTGAACGTCAGTCAGTCTGAAGGCAATTTTAAACCCGAAAGCCTTAATAAAAAAAAAAAAAGAATAGAAAAGTTACCCAGTGACCTGCCTTATTGACGAAATACATCCCACTATAATAAAGGAAGTGTTTTTTTTTTTTTTTTCATTTATCCCACTGGGGAGATTGGTTGGGTGGTAAGAGGGTGTTTCTTTTTGGGAGGAATTTGGCCCGAGTTATGACGTGGTAGAGGGTGTATATAAGACGACATGGGGGGGGAGGGGGCGCTAGAAAGCGAGGGGATAAGGACTGGGGTGAGAGAGGGGAGGGGTGGGAGTGTAATATGACTGTGAGTTGAGCTCTTTCCCCAAAATAGGATCTTCTCGTCAAATGATAATGTAAGGGAAAGATTTATATTTTTTTTCGGGGGGTGGGGGTCCCGGGTGAGTCACTCCTGTTGCAACGAACGAGGACTTATTTCGCCGAGTCAGTTTTGTATTTATTTTTTTGTTGTTGTGTGTTACTTTCTCAAGCAGTGGTTATGAGGGTGGGGTTGTGTGTGTGTGACCTCATTTTGCTACATAAAGTTTTTTTAAAAATCAATTTTCGTTTATGATTCAGTGTTTTGTTTATCGAAAATTTTTATCTCTTGCTTCGAATGTCTTTGTAAGCGTGATTTATTTTTATATGTATTTGTCCTCTCATTGTGTTCATTCTCTCTCTCTCTCTCTCTCTCTCTCTCTCTCTCTCTCTCTCTCTCTCTCTCTCAGGATGCTTTGAAGCAAAACACATTGCTGGCAAAACCTTTCTCAATAAAGCAGTAAGACTTGAGACATTATTCTTACTGAACGCCAGTCAGTCTGAAGGCAATTTTAAACCCGAAAGCCTTAATAATAAAAAAAAAGAATAGAAAAGTTACCCAGTGACCTGCCTTATTGACGAAATACATCCCACTATAATAAAGGAAGTTTTTTTTTTATCCCACTGGGGAGATTGGTTGGGTGGTAAGAGGGTGTTTCTTTTTGGGAGGAGTTTGGCCCGGGTTATGACGTGGTAGAGGGTGTATATAAGACGACAGGAGTTTTTTTTTTGGGGGGTGGGGTTGGCTATAAAGAGAGGTGGGGATAAGGACAAGGGTGGGAAGGGGGGGGAGAGGTGGGAGTGTAATATGACTGTGAGTTGAGCTCTTTCCCCAAAATAGGATCTTCTCGTCAAATCATAATGTAAGGGAAAGATTTAGATTATTTTTTATTTTTTTTGGGGGGCTGTTTTTAGGGGGCCAGGCGAGTCACTCCTGTTGCAACGAACGAGGACTCATCTTGCCGAGTCAGTTTTTTATTTATTTATTTTTTGTTGTGTGTTACTTTCTCAAGCAGTGGTTATGATGGTGGGGTTGTGTCTGGGACCTCATTTCGCTAAATGAAGTTTTAAAATTTCTGCTTTTGATTATGATTAAAATTTTTGTTTATCGAAAAATTTTATCTTTTGCTCTGAATATCTATGTAAGCGTAATTTTTTTTTTTTATATAAGTATTTGTCCTCA
The DNA here is from genome assembly GCF_040412425.1 of Macrobrachium rosenbergii. Lineage (NCBI taxonomy): Eukaryota > Metazoa > Arthropoda > Malacostraca > Decapoda > Palaemonidae > Macrobrachium > Macrobrachium rosenbergii. The sequence goes on from NC_089781.1 coordinate 92,044,476, forward strand.
TTGTGTTCATTAGTCTCTCTCTCTCTCTCTCTCTCTCTCTCTCTCTCTCTCTCTCTCTCTCTCTCTCTCTCTCTCTCTCTGTAGACGTTCCTTTTGTCTGTGCCTTCGTCTCTCTTACGAAAGCTCTCTCTCTCTCTAGACGTTTCTTGTCTTTGCCTCCTTCTCTCTCTCTCTCTCCCTCTCTCTCTCTCTCTCTCTCTCTCTCTCTCTCTCTCTCTCTCTCTCTCTCTCTCTCTCCCCGTAGATATTTCTTCAGTCTTGGCCTAGCTGTTTTACCAAATTCTTCCCTTCTCTCTGTCGACGTTTTTTGCCCTCGCCTCCGTCTCTCTGGTTTACCAATTTCTCTCTCTCTCTCTCTCTGCAGAAGCCTATTCATACAAATCTCCCTTTCATAAACGGCCCACCCACCATTATTACCATTACCATCTCCATCAAGAGGAGAGGCACACTAATGTATTTAAGACTCATTTGCAGTTAACGAATATCTAGCGCTGCCTGGCAACTTGACATTCTGGAGTATGCACTTACTTCGCGCGCGCTCGTTAGACGGTTATTTATTTCTGCTTAATGAGCTCGTTTACCATTCTTTCTCTCTTTATAATGGACGAAGCTAGATTACTGTGCTAGGACTTTGTGTTAAGTGTATGTTTTTTTTTTTTATGTTAATAGTACGTTGCTGTAGGACGAAATGTCTTCGTGTTCTTACGATGTTTTTGTATAATTCTCAGATATAATTTGCTCCTATTTTCTGTTGACGGGAAACAAAGGAGTATGTTTTCATTTATTTATATTTTTGTTAACAATACGTTGCTCTAGGACGAAGTGTCCCAGTGTTCTTGAGATGTGTTTGCATAATTCGCAGAAACATATCTTTTCATTAGCTCCCGTTTTCTGTTGACAGGGGAAACTAAGTGGGTGAAATTTCTCTGTGTTCATGCCATGTTTATTTATATATATATTTCTCAAATACACTCCGCCCAAACATATCTTTTCATTAGCTCCCGTTTTCTGT
>NC_089781.1:92050487-92057987 GCF_040412425.1 Macrobrachium rosenbergii
TTATTATCTCTTACTTAAAACCATTTGCTGACAACCCTAGAATTGTACTAGTTTCTGGGAGCTAGAAATTCCACGCCAGGTTTGTTTGAAGTTTTCTAGTTTTCCTCGAATTGAACCAATTTGACTCTTAGGCATATAGACCAGTTTCCTAGATAGAAGTAGTACCTAACTGAGGAGTGTCTTAGGGAAGAGAATAACTTGATAAAAGTCCAATTAAAACTTTTTTTTCTTTGTTAGCAAGTCCAACACGGAGAGTTACCTATGGAGGATATGACTTGTGCTAATTTAGTCTAGTTATGAAAGTTTAATTTACAACAGTTGCAAGACGTCACGTCTCCCTTCCAGCTCGGATGCCGAAATGAATAGTAGACGTGATATCTTGACTTTGCTTTTTTTTATGTTTTTATGGTGACTCATAGAGACACATTTTATGTATATATATGTGTGTATATATATGTATATGTATATATGTATATATATGATATATATATATATATATATATATATATATATATATATATATATATATATATATATATATATATATACATGACTAAAATATTTGCTGTTAAAACAGAATTCCATCTAGGAGCCCTGAAACACCAAACGGTAGAAATCATTGCGTTATATTCCGAAGACAACTGTCTTCCTCAACTGACAGGTAATGGATTGGGAAAAAGAGAACAGTGCTATTTATATTCAGTTGAAGTAAAGTTCCAGAAGTCGACAGCTACGTCACTCCTGTTGACAGCTTCTTCTTAATCTTCTTAAACGCTGGTTGGAGGAAGATTTTATCAGAAAGATCTGAATCCCAAGCTCCTTTTGAGAGGTTCATCGTATTTCCTTGTTTCAACTGAATATGTAGCACTGTTCTCTACTTCCTAATTCATTGCCTGTCCGTTGAGGAAGACAGTTGTCTTCGAAATACAGCGCAATAATTACTATCCTTTTTGGTGTTTTTATGGACTCCTTTATATATATATATATATATATATATATATATATATATATATATATATATATATATATATATATATATATATATATATATATATATATATATATATATATATATATATATATATATATATATTTATTATATAGATAATATATGTATACAGTACTGTATATATAATTTATATATTTATATATATATATATATATATATATATATATATATATATATATATATATATATATATATATATATATATATATATATATATATATATATATATATATATATACATACATAACGATCAGAGATCACGTTTCCTTTTGAAGCAGCATTTAATATTTTTTTGTTTTTGTTTCTTCGTTTATTTGTCTTTCGCTTTGCGAGATCAGATTACCTTTCCAGGGCAGTTTATTTAACGGGGCGTAATCTATTAAAGTCTCCCCTTCGAGCGAGAAAGCTTAAGCGTAAATCTTTGGATCCACTTTGGAGCTGATTTTTCATCCCTACTTTATCAGATTAAAGCGTTTTTGTCCCCCCTTCGACGGAATCAAGTTTTTCTTCTCCTTATAGAGAGAGAGAGAGAGAGAGAGACTTCACAAAGGTTCGCTCTCAAAGTTGATCCCGTTTTCTTTCCCGTTTTTTCCATATTTTCAAAAAATGTTATTTCGTAATTTTTTTTTTTATCGTAGCTCTTGGCATTTCCCGATATTCTGCATCGGTAAAAGATGTCGACTGCCATTTGCCCGTAACTAGATATTTATTTTCTTTTTTTTATTTATAATTTTATTGGTTCTTGATTTATTTAATTTTACGTGATTGAAGGCTGGATTTTTTTTTGTTCTACGTTTAGCGAGATATGAATTTTGAAATATTGTAATTGTGTTTCCAGTTCTACTCTGGTAGTCCGTAAATAATGCTTTTGTTTATTGTAAACCAATGTTTGTTTATTGTAAACCAATTTATAACTTCTGTTTATTGATTTCTCTCTTTATTTTGTTTATGTTTCTCTTTATGCAGTTTTACGTCATCGTTATTATTATTTCTTTACATTCATCTGAACTTTTTGACTATTTTTATATACGTTATTGGTAATTTCTTAACGTATTATTCCCAAATTCATTTTTAAATACCTTTGTGGTTGAAAAATTCGTGTATGATTTGGAAAAAATACAGGATGATTTGGAAAAAATACAGGATGATTTGGAAAAAATACAGGATGATTTGGAAAAAATACAGGATGATTTGGAAAAAATACAGGATGATTTGGAAAAAATACAGGATGATAATATTTTACTGTACTTGGCTCCATCGTAACTGTACCTATGTATTTGTTCCTGATTTATAAAAAATAAATATTTGTTCCTAATTTATAGAAAATGAATATTTGTTCCTGATTTACAAAAATTAAATATTTGCTCTTGATATATAAAAAAAATAAATGTTTGTTCCAAATTGAAAAAAAAAAATTTGCCCTTAATTTATAAAAAATAAATATTTGTTCCTAATTAGAAGAAATATTTTGCTCTTAATTTATAAAAAAGATAAATATTCCTAAAGAAAAAAATTAATATTTGCTCTTAATTTATAAAAATATGGAAAATATATTATCTCCTTCATTGCTTATTTCCAAATATTCATAAACTATTTTCCACATATGTATTTGGTCGAAATATTTGTTCCTAATCATTAAAAAATACGAAAATATATAAATACTCTTCCTTCAAGCTACTAATTTTATCACTGGGAGCCGTGACGTCACCAGAACACCCCGTCCCATTAAATTAATGTTCCCGAGTGAATGCAGGCCTCATCTTATGCATATCCTTAGAACAATATGCTTTACATTTACTCTTTTTCACGGGGACTCATTTATGTCAACATATCCCGTCACGGTTTAATTATTTTCTATTCCAAAAATAAAAATAAATCGCTCTTTCATTTCGTAATAATGTGATTTACCTCATTATGCTCATTATGTCAACTTATCACGGCTCGTTATTCCTTTTCGTATAATGAAACAATGCAATTTAAAAAAAAAAATAATGTTACGTCTCGGTAATTGCTTCCAAGAGTTTTTTTTAGTTTCTCGTTAAGTATAATTCTTTTAGAACTAATGAGGCCAAACTTTGATATCTGCTCCCATCTCCTCCTCCTCCTCCTCCTCCTCCTCCTCCTCCTCCTCCTCCTCCTCCTCCTCCTCCTCTTCTTCTTCTTCTTCTTCTTCTTCTTCTTGTTTTGTATTCAGCAGGCAAGCAGCACCAATGGGAGAGGCCAGTCTCTGCGGGTTTTTTGACAAACGACTCTGGGCATTTCGTCCCGAAAGCAGGCTGCATTGGACGTGCGTGCATGCAGTCACGCACGCATGCATGCGCATAAAATAACAGGCCCGCATACACACACAATATATATATATATATATATATATATATATATATATATATATATATATATATATATATATATATATATATATATATATATATATATATACATATTAGAAGATTGTCTTCAAACATATCACCAGTTTCAAAAGCTTCAGTTTCAAGCTTTTCCGGATCTTCAAAGGTTTATCAGTGCTTCAAAATTATTGTTGAGTTTTACTTTTTCCGGATTTCAGAATTTTCCCAGATTTCAAAATTTTCCAGATTTCTAAAGTTTTTCCAAATATTTAAAGTTTTCCAGTTTTCAAAAGTTTTTCCAGATTTCAATTTTTTTTTTTTCAAATTTCACAAGTTTTTCCAGATTTCATAAGTTTTCCAGATTTCAAAAATTTTCCAGATTTTTTTTTCAAGATTTCAGAAGTTTTCTAAATTTCCAAAGTTTTACCAAATTTGAAAAAAAAGTTTCAAAAGCTTCATAAAGTTTTTAACCTTCCAATGCGAAAGGTTTGTAAAGTTTAAAATATGCATGTAAGACCGAACGATTATCAAACCTTGAACGTTTTCCAGATTTAAATAATAAAAACTGTCCAGAAATATATATATATATATATATATATATATATATATATATATATATATACATATATATATATATATAGAGAGAGAGAGAGAGAGAGAGAGTCAGTCAGTCACGGGAAGCTATCCGTAAATAATGGAAGGGCTGGAAAGTGTAAATAAGAGAGATTCCAAAATAACGCGTAAACAATACGAGCGGAAAAAACAAAGGTAAAACTGTACATTGTAAACAAATAAATCCGCAGCGAATTGCTGAATAACAGACAATAAAAGACATGTTGACATTTATGTTGTCTTTTATTATACTGAGAACCGACAGGTTATACTGAAGCCGAATCCCCGGGGGGGGGGGGGTGGCGGTTAGGGGGTAGTGCTATCAGTGAACCTCACGTGGTGCACTGTAGGCATTACTTGAGGTTCTTTACAGCGTCTCTTCGGCCCCTAGCTGCATCCTCTTTCATTCCTTTTACTGTACTTCCGTTCATATTCTCTTTCCTTCATCAGACTTTCCACCCTCTCTAACAATTGTTTCACAGTGCAACTGCGAGGTTTTCCTCCTGTTACACCTTTCGAACCTTCTTCGAAATGTCCCTTTCATTGCTGAACCAAGATCTAGAGAAACCTAGATCTTGTGCTGAACGACCTCACAGGTCTCAGCGCTTGGTCTTTGGCCTAAATTCTATATTCCAGCTTCTCTCTCTCTCTGTTAAAGCCGAAAGACAATAATTGCTTGCCTTTTATTTTGGGAGGGGACCCGCCCCCTTTCCATACACAAGGCACCAGGTGGCGGTTTCGAAATCAGAGAGAAAGAAATATTTTGACTGCGAGTTTTGAAATGGCTTCCCAGTTCCTGTCGAAATAGAGTTTTTTTATTAGTTAATGCGATTTCCAGCCAGCCGTCAGTGACGTGACTGGGTCTTTTGCAAAGGTGGTTTTCTTGCATGTTTTTTTTTTTCGTGCGTTCGTCAGTTTGTTTTGATAATTGCGTGTTTATTTGGTCGTGTGTGTAGGTCTGAAACCAGGAAATTAAAGTGTGGTAATTTTGAGTTATTAAGATGGAGTTATCATGATAAGATTATTATTCTCATTGCTTCAAATCATAACAGACGCTAAAAATATTCCCGATAATATTTCAGCACGCAGAGAAAATTCCAGTGAATCAGGGACTGAAAATGTTGTTGTAGATTAAGCTGGCCTTATACCAGCAAAGGTATATGTTCCTGGAACAGACCCGTAGATGGTCAACCCTCGATTTCTGCATGTAGGTAACATTAACAGAAGGACTGATTGATCGATTGTCTTTATCCTGTAAACAGGCGTGACACTGCCTGCGGTCATCGAAGCGTGTAAATGATTAATGATGTTATCATGAAGCTGTTAATATATATATATATATATGTGTGTGTGTGTGTGTGTGTGTGTGTGTGTATTTATACACACACACACACACATATATATATGTATATATATATATATATATATATATATATATATATATATATATATATATATATATATATATATATATGTATATATGTAATCTTTCCTTGGACACGTCCTTTTATCTCTTCTTCAAAGAGTTGGAAATTCTGATTGCATTCGCTCCGCAGAGATATTCAGTCCGTTGGGGGCCATTCCATTAAGATTCAGAGGGTGCCGCCCTTAATTTGGCTAACCCCTAACACCCGCCCACCCCTTTGCCTGCCTGTCTAACCACCCCCCGCCCTCCTCGCCCGCCCAGTCTGTCTCCCCGTCATCATCAATATCGTCATTATTATTATAATTTCATACCTTGGTCAGCCTCCGCTAACGGAGCTTTGATGCTGTGATGAAGGGAGTGGCATCTCGATGGAATGCTGTGATGCTGTGATGCAGGAGACACGCGTTCTCATCCTGTGGTGCTGTGATGGAGATACACATCCTCGTGCTGTGATGTAGATAGAAACTCATCCTCATGCTGTGATGCAGGAGGGACGACGTAACCTCATGCTGTGATGCTGTGATGCAAGAGGCACGCATCTTCATGCTCTGATTCTGAAGGGATGCATTCTCATGCTGTGGTTCAGGAGGCACCCATCCTCATGCTTTGATGCTGAAGGGATGCATCCTCATGCTGTGATTCAGGAGGCACGCATCCTCATTCTGTAATGCTGTGATTCAGGAGGCACGCTTCCTCGTGTTGTGATGCAGGAGAAACTCATCCTCGTACTGTGATGCAGATAGGAACCCATCCTCATGCTGTGATGCAGGAGAAACTCATCCTCATGCTGTGATGCAGATAGGAACCCATCCTCATGCTGTGATGCAGGAGAAACTCACCCTCATGCTGTGATGCAGGAGACAAACATTGCCATGCTGTGATGCAGGAGGCATGCATCCTCATGCTGTGATGCAGACAGGAACTCCTCCTCATCCTGTGATGCTGTGATGCAGGATTCGAGCATCTCAAGGCGATGAATCTTTGATGCAAGAGAGGTTCCTTCAATCGGGGTCTCGCCAGGTAATTTGACGCACGTGACTCCTCTGAGCTTGTCGACGCGAACGGCCTCCGAATTTCATAAATTCCGGACACACATCTCGAGTTTATGAAATGTATTCTTCTGTATCGTTTGAATAAATGTGCAATTAAAAATAAATAAATAAGTTAACTGTTCAAAAAGAATAAAATGAGTTAAAAATGGATAAATAAGTGTGGGATTATAATGACTAAATAAATTTTGAGTTTATGAAAATTGTATTCATGTGTATCGTTTGAAAAAATGTGCGGTTAAATATAAATAAGTTTACTGTTCATAAGGATATAGATGTTAAAAATGGATAAATAAATGTGGGATTAAAACGAATAAATAAACTTCGAGTTTATGAAATGTATTCTTGTATCGTTCAAATAAATGTGCAGTTAAGGGTAAATAAGTGTACTATTCAAAAGGGATAAATAAATGTGTTAAAAGTGGATAAATAAATGTGGGATTAAAATGACTAAATAAATTTCGAGTTTATGAAATGTATTCTTGTGTACCGTTTGAATGAATGTATAATTAAGAATAAATAAATAAGTTCACTATTGAAAATGGATAAATACCTATGTTAAAAGCGGATAAATAAATGTGGGATTAAAATTACTAAATAAATTTTGAGTTTATGAAATGTATTCTTGTGTATCGTTTGAATGAATATATAACTGGGAATAAATAAATAAGTTCACTATTCAAAAGGGATAAATAAATGTGTTCAAAGTGGATAGATAAATGTGGGATTAAAATGACTAAATAAATTTCGAGTTTATGAAATGTATTCTTGTATCGTTTGAATAAATGTGCAATTAAGAATAAATAAGTTTACTATTCAAAAGGGATCAAATAAATGTGTTAAAAGTGGATAAATAAATGTGGGATTCAATTGACTAAATAAATGTTGAGCCTATGAAATGTATTCTTGTGTATCGTTTGAATCTCATCGCATAAGCTCAGAATTAAAAATTTTAAATAAATGTGCGATTAAAAATGAATAAATAAATGTTTGATTAAAAATTAATAAATAATTTACTGATAAATAAATGTACGATTCAGATGACTAAATAAATTT
>NC_089781.1:92062987-92070487 GCF_040412425.1 Macrobrachium rosenbergii
ATTGGCTGCACGAATAGAGTTTTTTTCAATATAAAATAATAATAATAATAATAATAATAATAATAATAATAATAATAATAATAATAATAATAATAATAAATAATCAGCTTCCACTACTGGATGTCCACACATGCCAAAAAAAAACGAGGAAACCCAAGATACCTGAGGTAAAATAAAGTAGGCTAAAATAAAAAGCAGATGAAAGTAAGGAAATCTAAAAACATTTTTATTTCATACTCTGCCATTGTTGTTCTCGATTCCCGAAGCGAAAGTTACAGAAACGAGTCTCTGAAGATTCCTCTCGGGAATCGTTTCGAGAATTGAAATGGGAATCGTGTAGTTACGCTCTTTGCAAAAAAAAAAAAAAAGAGAGAGGGTTGAGCATAATTTTAAATAGCTTTCATTTTCTTTCATCGTGTGTTAGAGGATTCTCAGTGTTGTTTAACTGTTCGTTATAGCACTAAAGAGACCTGTCTTGCTTATGTTTGTTGACTGAATTATATGATTGTTTTAGTGATAATTGCATCATTTTAATGTCGTTGTTAAATTGTTGTTATGTATGTTTCAGTCAGTGGTATTGGTTATGTGATGGTTATGTAATGGCTTACCTAGGAGTTCTTATATAAAATCCATAGAGTTCTTATATAGAATCCATAGGAGTGCTTATATATAATACATAGGAATTCTTGTCTGTAATCCATAGGAGTCCTTATAAATAATCGATAGAGTCCTTTAGTAGTTCTTATTATGTAATTAGTAGGAATACTTTATATATATATATATATATATATATATATATATATATATATATATATATATATATATATATATATATATATATATATATATATATAATGAAGTTCATTGAAATATATAATCCTTGAAGTTCTTTGTATGATTCATAGGAGTTCTGATATATAATACATAGGAATTTTTGCCTATAATCCATAGGAGTCCTGCTATAAAACCCATAGAGTCCTGTAGTAGTTCTTATTATGTAATCAGTAGGAATACTTATATATATATATATATATATATATTGAAGTTAATACACATATATAATCCTTGAAGTTCTTTGTATGATTCATAGAAGTTCTTATTTATAATCCATAGGAATTCTTGAATATAATCTATAGGAGTCCTTATATAAAATCCATAGAGTTCTTTAGTAGTTCTTCTTATGTAATCAGTAGGAATTCTTTATATATATATATTATATATATATATATATATATATATATATATATATATATATATATATATATATATATAATTCTTGAAGTTCGTACAAATATATCATCCTTGAAGTTCTTTGTATGATTCATAGAAGGTCTTATATATATAATCCATAGGAATTCTTGAATACAATCCATATGAGTTCCTTTATGTGATCCCGTCTAACAAATTCTTCTGATATTTTAGCGGTATGTCCTGCTATATTAACTCTCGACAGGGCTGGATCTAAGGCAATCGCGTAATCAATGGCCCCGCCCTTACTCTCTCTCTCTCTCTCTCTCTCTCTCTCTCTCTCTCTCTCTCTCTCTCTCTGCGCCGCTAGCGATCCCCACTGCGTCTTTTCCATCTGTCCCGTTGAGAGAGAGAGAGAGAGTTTCTCTTTCTCACTGGCGGTCTCTTGAAACTCGCCAGCCTAAAACCCCACCCCCACCCCAGCACTCAAGAGCCCGCAAGGCAACCCCCCCTCTCCCCACCACCGGGACATTCAGGATTTGCTTAGTGGAAATCGGCAATACTCTGATTGCTCTGTTCGGTGGCTGTCTTCTCCCTTCTATTGACGAGCTTTGGAATTCTCTCGCCTATTCTGTTTTATTTGTTTCCTATAACATTCCATTTGTAGAGAGGTGGTTTTCTCGCTTGCTTTGTTGTTGAGCTTGATTTTTATTTATTTTTTTTTTTGTTTCCATAAGAACTGGGGGACGTAAGCGTATCAGATATCTCAATATCCGAGAGAGAGAGAGAGAGAGAGAGAGAGAGAGAGAGAGAGAGAGAGAGAGAGAGAGAGAGAGAGAGTTGGTGGCCCCAAAGGGTGTTAACATTGTGATTTTCATGTATTCTTTTGGAACGAGGTTGCTAACCCCATGCCCTATCAAACACTGTCTACCCATAACAGTCGACTAGCTACCAGATACGTAATTCACTGCTCAGCGTAATAATCACAGTTGCATTTTCAGGAAACGATGTTTTATATATATATATATATATATATATATATATATATATATATATATATATATATATATATATATATGTATATATAATATGTATATGTATGTATATGTACTTTGATTCATATATGTCTATATTTATATAATGTATATATATATAAAATTGTATATATATATATATATATATATATATATATATATATATATATATATATATATATATATATATATATATATATATATATATATATATATTTATAATCACATACATAATGTATATATATATATATATATATATATATATATAATGTGTATAAGAATAGATATATATATGTTCAGTAAATACAGAAAATGAATGCCAAAACCCAATCAGTACACAATTACATCCCCCCTCCCCTCCACCCCATAGAGAACTCATCACAAATAAATAAATGAAACGCAAATGATCTTCGCGTCCATTTAAACCCTCGAACATTTTCTCTGAATATTTTCTTTTTCTTCGCCTCCTTGAGACGCGCCCGTGTTAAGCGCCAATTAGTACCTTTGTCTTGAGTGTTCGTGAATACTGATCATTGAGCTTCTCAGTTTTACTAAAAAAGGGAGAATTGTGTGTGCTTCTCCGCTCGTTTTATTTTCTCTTTGTATTTTAATAATTCGCTTTAATTTTTATCTATTTTTTTTATTGATTTGTTCATTTATTTTTTTCTTTTCTGATAAGTGAGATCTTTCTGTTTGTGTTTCATATTGTCTTCTGTAACTTCTGTCAAGTAAACACCGTGTTCTTTGGAATGGGCGTCTTAATATTAGTAAAAGAAAGGATTCTAAGTGTTTGTATATTTTAATAATTCACTTACATTTTTATCTGTTTATTTATTGGTTTGTATAATTATTTTTTTTTCTTTTTAATGACTGATCTCATCTTTTTGTATTTCCCATTGCCTTCTGTTACTACTTTCAATTTTAATAATAAGTTACATTTTTACCTATATATTTATTGTTTTGTTCAGTTATTTTTTCTTTTCTTTATTATCTCCTTGTATTTCAATGATTCACTTACAGTTCTATCTATTTATTGATTGGTTTGTGTATATTTTTTTTTTCTTTTTAATGACTGATCTCTTCTTTCCGTATTTCCCGTTACTTTCTGTTACCTCTTTCAGTTTTAATGATTTACTTGCATTTTTATCTTTTTCTTGATTTGTTTATTGATTTTTTTTTCTTTTCTGATGATTGATATCTTTCTTTTTGTGTTTCTTATTACCTGTATCTTCTATCAATTGAACACCAAATTCTTTGGAATGAGCTTCTTAACATTAGTGTAAAGAAATAATTTTGTCTTTCTCTGTTCGTATTATTTTCTCCTTGTATTTTAATGATTCACGTTCATTTTTATCTATTTATTTATTGTGTCTGTGTTTCCCATTGCCTTCTAGTAATTCTTTTAAATTATAAAGATTTACTTGCAGTTTTATATATTTCTTGATTTGTTTATTTATTTTTTCATTCTTAATGGCTGATCTCTTCTTTCTCTGTTTCCTGTTACCTTGTTTATCTTCTTGCAAATGAACACCATATTCTTTAAAAATGATCTTCTTAAGATTAGTAAATAGAAAGAATTCTAAGTCTTTGCACGTTCCTTCTATTATCTTCTTGCATATTGGTAATTTACTTACATTTTTGTCTATTTATTTATTGATTTGTTTGTTTATTTTTTTTTTTTAATAACTGATCTCTTCTTTTTTTTTTATTATCTTCTGTTAATTGTTTCAAATGAATAGCATATTCTTTGGGAGCTTCAGTTTCAAGTCAATGGCTCCCTTCGTGAGTTTGTTATATATGAAATTTATGAATCCTGTTTATCTTTGAATAATATAATAATAATAATAATAATAATAATAATAATAATAATAATAATAATAATAATTTTATTTCATTCAGGTTATTGTATAGTTTGACCTTTGGTTCAACTTCGTGTCATTTTTGTAATTTTTACTTTCATTATTTTTTTGGAATTCTCTTTTCGTGTAGTAAAGTCATTACATTGCTTTTGTATTCCATTGCCATGCTCCAAAAGTTGCAATAAGTAGCCATTTTTATCGCCGTGCTGCAAACGTTGCAGTAAGTAGTCGTATTTACAGCCATACTGAAAACGTGGAGTAGCCATTTTCTTCACCATGCAAACTTTGTACTAAATAGCCATTTTTATCCTTTTACTGCAAAGTTGGAGAATATAGCCATTTTTATTTGCATGCCGCAAACGTTGCAATAAGTAGGCATTTCTATCACCATACTGCAAACGTTGCAGTAAGTATCCATTTTCAACAGCATACTGAAAAAGTTGCAGCAGCTAGCAGTTCTCATCGCCATGCTGTAAACGTTGCAGCAAGAAGTTACTGCCTTGTAAATGACAGCATTCTCGACGTGATAATAGGTCTGCCAATTGAAGCGTTTGTTTTGCGAGGTGCCAAAAAATGTCAGGAGAACGTTTCCATTTGACACTGTTTACGATTTATAATTGCTCCTGGTCCGCAGGAATAGCAGTAGATTCCTATGTCATGTGGGCCAGCATTATGTAACGGGTGAAACAAAGGATATGGTATTTTTCTTTTTTTTCTTTATTTTTTGGATAACGTAAAGGATACGGGTTTTTTTTTTTTGGGGATACCATAAAGGGGGTAAGTCCGCAGTGTCCTCACTTTGACCAGTATTTTTTTCCCTTTTTTTTTTTTTTTTTTAGAAGTTGGAGCGTTTTCAGATGAAATTCTGTCTGATGAAGCTTTTGGGTACTAAAAGATTAATGTTGAAAGAAAGAATAGATAATTTGTAATCTGTCGGTGGTCAGTTTCTATATATATATATATATATATATATATATATATATATATATATATATATATATAGAGGAGAGAGAGAGAGAGAGAGAGAGAGAGAGAGAGAGAGAGCCAGTATCCTATATGTGCTCCCGGTAGTTATTTGTCGGCTGTCAGTTTTTATTGTAGAGAGAGAGAGAGAGAGAGCCAATATTTTAGACCTGCTTCCGGTTACTATAAACCTATTTACCAAACAAATCGCGCAACAGTTGCTGACCACTGGCCCTTAAAACATATTTGAGTGCATTTACCGTCTGATGGAAAGCACATCGACAACAAGAAAAACAAAGATATTTTTTATAAAATGTATTTGCAAAAACAAAAGAAAAATATAAAAAAAAAAAGCAGTGGATACAACAAAGCATTTTGAAAAGAACAGCAAACAAAAGTCAAGATTAAACGATAATTGCACAGATAAAAATGCAAGAATAAAAGCTGCATTGCAACTGCAACTAGATGCAACAGCAGAGTATTTCCGGCACTGAAAAACGACACAAAACTGACAATGCTAAAATAATTTTCCTTGTCATAACTTCATAAAAGATTGAAACAAATATTGCTCAGATTGGCAGCTTCAAATTCCCGGTAAATACTTGAGCTCTGTGGCGCTTTCACAAATAAAAAAAAATAAAATAAAAACAAAAGTTGCCAGTTGCAAAACTAGTAAACAATATTCTTTTGTCGTAGGTTATTTATAAACAAAAGTAAATAAACATTTCAAGCGGCCGACTGACTTGTTTATATGTGTGTTTATCTGTGTGTATGTGTTTGATAAATGTTTTTATTTCACAATATATTGCCTTCGTTACTTTCCTTTCAAGTTTTGTCAAAGCAATTGGATAATTAGTAGCCGTAATTATAATCTCTAATTAATCTAATTTTAGAAGATTTCCCAATTACTTTTACAGTTCAAAGTGTATAAAAGCTAAATAAAACGTTAAATTGAGGTTGTCAATAAGGGACACTATACTATATTATCTATATCACTTAGTTTCTCTCTCTCTCTCTCTCTCTCTCTCTCTCTCTCTCTCTCTCTCGACTTCATGGATTTCATTATGATCAAGTGTATCTGACAGCTTAGGTATCAAGTTACAGAAACTTTTTTTTTATTTTCTGTTTTATTTAATTACTTAATGAATGAATGAATTAATTAATTTATTTGTTTACTTATTTTTTATTCATGTTTTCATTATGTATCAGTTTATTCATTAATTTACTTATGTTAATCCAAAGCATGAATATGCAAAATCTCACGACAGAGTCACAGAAAGTTTTAAGCAGTTTATTCCTTAACAATGTTTACTGTATGTTTGTATGTTTTTTTGTTAGTTCGTTTATCATTATCCATTAGTTGTATTCATCAGTGTCCTGTAATACTTGACTTTTCATGGCTCGGTTTTTCTCTTTTGAAAATGGTCAGTTTTGCTCCCAAAAATTTTGCTTTACCAAAGTAATGAGTGTTTTGGCTTGTGTTAGTTCACTCTCTAAGTCGTTATGTCAATAATCCTTCGCCCCGTAGGGGGGTAGTGCCGTGGTGCACTGTAGGCATCACTTGAGGGTCTTTACAGCGTCCCTTCGACCCCTAGCTGTAGCCTCTCTTTGTTTCTTTTACTGTACCTCCGTTCATATTCTCTTTCTTCCATCTGATTTTCCAACCTCTCTAAAAATTGTTTCCTAGTGCAACTGCGAGGTTTTCCTCCTGTTACACCTTTCAAACCTTCTTACCGTCAATATCCCTTTCAGCGCTGAATGACCTTATAGGTCTCAGCGCTTGACCATTGGCCAGAATTCTATATTCTATTCTCAGTAATCCTATGATTCGGTTTTCGTATATGTCAGTCAGTTAGTGAACTGTGGTATGTTAGAAAGAGGCCAAATTGAGTTAGCTACTGAATATTTTAGTTTTCGTCTGTTTCAGTTCACTGAATACTTACGTTATTTTTTTTATTTTCAGGTATTGTGGCATGATCCTAAGGATATCTTTCATACCTTCAACTGTGATCATCATAAATTATTATTCAAAGGGAAGGTAAGTTGCAAAATTAAGTAGAAATATTTTTCACACTTCTGTATGTGCTGTCATTGCATATAAATTATTTTGCATAAATAATTGTGAGTAAATATAACATGGTGGTAGGATGAGAGAAGAGGTGAATCACAGAGAGTGTGAAGCAAAAAGGTAGTTTGGAATGTATAAAGGAATTGTTGAGCCACAGCTCCTTTATGGAAGTGAAGTGTGCGTGTTAAACGCGGGTGAAAGGAAAAAGGTTGAAGATGTGAAGTTGAGTTGTTTGTATAATATATATGGCATGAAAAAACTAATAAAGTGAGAAATGTGGTGATATAGAGAACTGGTATAAATTCTATTGTGGGTGAAAGGATGAGTTAGTCTTTTGAGATGGTTCAGTCATGTGGGAAGAGTGTACCTCAATTTCCAGCAAGCACGA
>NC_089781.1:92077987-92092987 GCF_040412425.1 Macrobrachium rosenbergii
AAAAACAAAATAACAAAAGAAAGAATGAGCAGAGGAACGGCGTGTTAAACTTGTGCGTTCACCGGGTTTTAAACTTCACGACTTCACGACGTAGGAGGAATAAAAAGAAGAAGAATAGAAGAGGTAAATGGAAAGAAAGGAAAATACAACGCCTATGAGGAGGGAGACTTGACACACAAGACGAAAAAGTGGGGATATTGACCTTCGTCAGTGGGACGCGCTTATTCTACAGATAATCGTTACTTCAAGAAGCAGGAGCAGCAGTAGCAGAAGTAGCGTTGACATCTTCTTCCACCAACTTCAGGTGAGTACAACAAAAGATGAAGCAAAAGATACGAAATTGTCTGGGAAAAATTCACCTGGCAGATATTGGCCAACAGTACCTGCCACACCTGTGTGTGTGTGTGCGTTTGTGTTCCTGTTGCGAAATTAGAGCGAATGATATCAGGTCTCATCTGCCTACCTGTGTCCCTGTTTTGGCTGATGTTAGATTAAAAAAAAGTACTACAAAGTAACTTTTTAAAATTTTTTATCAAAGAGGCCATTGTTGTGCTTTGATCGCGATGCACCAGCTTTATTTTTATCTTGTATTTGGTTTTGTCATTCATTTTCCCCATTGCTAATAAACACGCTTTGTTGTTCAGATGATTAACCTGTTTGTGTGCTCACATGTTTGTACTTTCAAAACATGCTAATCTTAGTGGTCTTTAGAGAGAGAGGGAAAGAGGGAGAGAGTGTGAGGGTAGAAGGAGAGATTACAAGTACACACTCTTAGTACAAGATGTTTACGGTTATCCTGAGAGAGAGAGAGAGAGGAGAAGAGCTTACAAGTACATACTCTTAGTTCATGCTGTTTCCAGTTATCCAGAGAGAGAGAGAGAGAGAGAGAGAGAGAGAGAGAGACAGAGAGAGAGAGAGAGAGAGAGAGAGAGAGAGAGAGAGCAAAGAAGTAAACCATCTTTTACCCAGTAAGTTGTAAACCTGCAATCACGAGCATGCATTGGTCTAAGATTGCTAGCTAAAACCTGCCTGCAATTTATACTGCGTGTTCCAGAGAGCTTCAGTGATAATGAAAAGACATTAAATGATGATTACAAACCTTTAGTTTAGAGAAATTTTCAGTTTGATGCCTGTAATAGGCCTATACTCGGTGAATGCTCGATTTCACTATTTCGTAAAGGTAATTTATTTTTTTCAGCAAATGGAAGGTCATGAATTATGATGTGTCTTTAGAATAAATAATATTTATTGATTACAGTTTTGTCTTATTTAACATGATTCATACATAGTCTGTGTGTATAAGTAACGTTGGCGTTTTTGTTGTCACACTCATACACACTTGGGATGGAAACCTGTTTTCCCTCATTTGATAGGCAAGGAAGCTACCGATGAAATGACGTTATATACAATATATATATATATATATATATATATATATATATATATATATATATATATATATATATATATATATAGTATAAAAGGCTGTTTACAATATGATTTCACACGCGTTTGTGCACATCACATACAAAGTTCCTTTACTCAACCCAAATAGCCATACCTCTAATCTTTGCATACACGCGCGCATAGCAAGTGTTTCTTGGGCCACTTAACGGAGTGCAGGAGGAGAAGAAGAAGCACTTTGAGTGCTTCTACGACTATGGCTTCCGTCAATAAAGCGCTTCATCCAAGTTTCCTTTCTTTCCCGAAATGATGTCGCTGGAAATTAGCAGTGTGTCCTTGGCACGATTCTGGAAGGATTCTTAGACCGTGAACTGGGGCACCACAGAGAAAGTCACAGCTGTGATTCCACCACAGAAAGTCACAGCTGTGATTCCAGTTCGCAAAGAGAAAGTCACAGCTGTGATTCCAGTTCACAAAAACAGAAAGTCAGTTGTGATTCCAGCTGTGATTTTAGTTCAGTTCAAAAGAGAAAAAAGCTGTGATTTCAGTTCGCAACAGGAAAAGTCACAGCTGTGATTCCAGTTCATAACAGAGAAAGTCACAGCTGTGATTCCAGTTCATAACAGAGAAAGTCACAGCTGTGATTCCTGTTCATAACAGAGAAAGTCACAGCTGTGATTTCAGTTCGCAACAGGAAAAGTCACAGCTGTGATTCCAGTTCATAACAGAGAAAGTCACAGCTGTGATTCCAGTTCATAACAGAGAAAGTCACAGCTGTGATTTCAGTTCGCAACAGGAAAAGTCACAGCTGTGATTCCAGTTCATAACAGGAAAAGTCGCGGCTGTGATTTCAGTTCGTAACAGGAAAAGTCACGGCTGTGATTCCAGTTCACAACAGGAAAAGTCACGACTGTGATTCCAGTCCATAACAGGAAAAATCACAGCTGTGATTCCTGTTCACAACTGAGAAAGCCACAACTGTGATTCCAGTTCGCAACAGGGAAAGTCACAGCTGTGATTTTAGTTTACAAAAGGAAAAGTCACAGCTGTGATTCCAGTTCATAACAGAGAAAGTCACAGCTGTGATTCCAGTTCGTAACAGAGAAAGTCACAGCTGTGATTCCAGTTCATAACAGAGAAAGTCACAACTGTGATTTCAGTTCGCAACAGGAAAAGTCACAGCTGTGATTCCAGTTCATAACAGGAAAAGTCACGGCTGTGATTTCAGTTCGTAACAGGAAAAGTCACGACTGTGATTCCAGTCCATAACAGGAAAAATCAAGCTGTGATTCTGTTCGGCTGTGATTCCAGTTCGCAACAGGAAAGTCACAGCTGTGATTTTAGTTTACAAAAGGAAAAGTCACAGCTGTGATTCCAGTTCATAACAGAGAAAGTCACAGCTGTGATTCCAGTTTCCACAGCTGTGATTCAGTTCATAACAGGAAAAAAGTTCATAACAGAGAAAGTCACAGCTGTGATTCCAGTTCATAACAGGAAAAGTCACAGCTGTGATTCCAGTTCATAACAGTCACAACTGTAACAGCAACAGGAAAAGTCACAGCTGTGATTCCAGTTCATAACAGGAAAAAGTCACAGCTGTGATTTCAGTTCGTAACAGGAAAAGTCACGGCTGTGATTCCAGTTCACAACAGGAAAAGTCACGACTGTGATTCCAGTCCATAACAGGAAAAATCACAGCTGTGATTCCAGTTCATAACAGGAAAAGTCACAGCTGTGATTTCAGTTCGTAACAGGAAAAGTCACGGCTGTGATTCCAGTTCACAACAGGAAAAGTCACAGCTGTGATTTCAGTTCGTAACAGGAAAAGTCACGGCTGTGATTCCAGTTCACAACAGGAAAAGTCACGACTGTGATTCCAGTCCATAACAGGAAAAATCACAGCTGTGATTCCAGTTCATAACAGGAAAAGTCACAGCTGTGATTTTCAGTTCGTAACAGGAAAAGTCACGGCTGTGATTCCAGTTCACAACAGGAAAAGTCACGACTGTGATTCCAGTCCATAACAGGAAAAATCACAGCTGTGATTCCAGTTCATAACAGGAAAAGTCACAGCTGTGATTTCAGTTCGTAACAGGAAAAGTCACGGCTGTGATTCCAGTTCACAACAGGAAAAGTCACGACTGTGATTCCAGTCCATAACAGGAAAAATCACAGCTGTGATTCCAGTTCATAACAGGAAAAATCACAGTTATGATTCCAGTTCACAAGAGGGAAAGTCACAGCTGTGATTCTAGTTCATAACAGAGAAAGTCACAGCTGTGATTCCAGTTCATAACAGAGAAAGTCACAGCTGTGATTCCAGTTCACAACAGGGAAAATCACAGCTGTGATTCCAGTTCACAACAGAGAAAGCCACAGCTGTGATTTCAGTTCGCAACAGAGAAAGTCACAGCTGTGATTCCATTTCGCAACAGAGAAAGTCACTGCTGTTATTCAAAACAGAGAAAGTCACAGTTGTGATTTAACATAATGGTCAACTCATCACTGAAAAGGAACACTTGTTAATATCTTTCTCGGCGTTTTTTTCCCCTAGGCTAATAAAGTGGTCTGCTCATCTGCGAAAGCAATACTTATTGTTGTTATATTTTTTTGTCGTTTTTCTCTTAACCTGCAAAATAAATACTTCTTATTAATATCTCCCTCGGCGTTGTTTTTTTTTTTTTTAGGCTAAACCACAAGGCCGTGCAGGTGGATATAGGCCTATTCTTGCTCGCACAAAAATATGTATACTGTCATATTCAGGTGCACTCTGCTGAGCTGGAATAGACCGATCATTACCGTTTTAGCGGTTATTGCTTTTAAAGCTAATATTGTATATTACAGTATATGTATATATATATATATATATATATATATATATATATATATATATATATATATATATTGATATATATATATATATATATATATATATATATATATATATATACTATATACTGTATACTGTATATATACAGTATATGTATTTGTCAATGTTATATATGTATTATGTTAGCGTTTATTGTTCTTTATTCATGTATATATATATATATATATATATATATATATATATATATATATATATATATATATATATATATATATATATATATATATATATATATATATATATATTATTGTGGACTCATGAAGTACTTCGTCCGTTCAACTACCGTACTTCGGATATTTCCCAAGATTTTTATAGCCTTCCCGTATTGCAAGGGCGTTTTTCCCGTCTCTTGTCTATTTTTTCCCCTTTTTCCATGGCTCGTAGTATAACCTTTCTTCATCTAAGAGGCATTTTCTCTCGCTTCTCTTAAGGACTTAATCCTCTATCCGCCGTAGTGTGGTAGTGCCGTCAGTACACCTCACGCGGTGCACTGTAGGCATTACTTAAGGTTCTTAGCAGCATCCCTCAGCCCCTAGCTGCAACCTCTTTCATTCCTTTTACTGTACTTCCGTTCATATTCTCTTACTTCCATCTTACTTTCCACCTTCTCCTAACAGTTGATTCTTAGTGGAACTGTGAGGTTTTCCTCCTGTTACACCTTTCAAGCCTTTTTACTGTCAATTCTCTTTCGGCGCTGAATGACCTCGTAGGTTCCAGCGCTTCGCCTTTGGCTTAAATTCTATATATTCCATTCCATTTATCCAATATCATTATCACTCATTTCTTTTGAATTTTTGTTCTCCCAGAGTTTTGTAACTTTGTATTTTGCCCTTCTTCCTCCTGATGCGTATAACCTTCCCTCATACAAGAGGCGTTTTCATCACTCTTGGAATTAGATCCAGTATTACCATCCTCCCGTTTGAATTCCTTACAGGACACACATAACTTTCCCTCATAATGAGGGTGTTTCCTTTGAACGCTGGGAATTAATATCATGATAAATTATTTTTTTAGTGTTTTCCTAACTCGTGTAGGTTTCATTTTTCATGGGATGTTTTCTATAGCATATACCCTTAACTAATTCAAAGGGCGTTTCTGCCTCGAGTCCATTCTCATTATCCTTTCCTTTGAGACTTTCTCTTCCATAGCGTTCTTCCTTTTTTTTTTTCTTATTCGACTACATATTATTATTCTTTTTTTAACCTTTCATATTATTTCTTCAGCTTTATATGATTTCTTTACCTGTAAAACCAGTGGGTTGCCACTCCCACCGGCCTTCAGGTAAAATACGAATTAAAAGGAGTTCTCAAAGTACATAACATTACCCTGTTTCTTTAACTTTCCTTTCAAGTTGATAAGATTTCTCTATCTATCAGGACAGTGGGTTGCCCCTCCCACCGGCCTCCAGGTAAAATACGAAATAAAAAAACTCTCAAAGTATTTCCTTTCTATAGCATGTCCTCACGCCAGGGGAGGGGGAGGCTACCCCTCATTCTCATTTATGTAAAAATGAAATTATTCCCAGGAATGGCGGTGGTGCTGCTATAGGTTGGAAATATTTCTAAGCCTTGAAAATATATTTTCTGGCCATATTTCCGGCATGTGTTAAAGTGTAGAGGGGGTGGGGGCGGGGAGGTGTATCCTAAAGAGAAAAGAGACAGGCAGTGGACACGCGAAGGGAAAATGATATTTCATATTTTATTATTATTTTTTTATTATTTTTTTCTGAGAAATTGTCTTCGGTGGCCTCCTTCGAGTGTTTCTTTATGTATGACGAACCCTCTCTCTCTCTCTCTCTCTCTCTCTCTCTCTCTCTCTCTCTCTCTCTCCACTCGTATGTTGGATATTGGTGGCATCTCTCTTTCTCTCCCTCTCCACTCGTACATAGGATATTGGTAGGATTACTCTCTCTCTATCTCTCTCTCTCTCTCTCTCTCTCCCCACTCGTACATTGGATATTGGTGGCATCTCTCTCTCTCTCTCTCTCTCTCCCTCTCCACTCGTACATAGGATATTGGTAGGATTACTCTCTCTCTCTCTCTCTCTCTCTCTCTCTCTCTCTCTCTCTCTCTCTCTCTTTCCACTCTCATTAGCTATTAGTCTCTCTCTCTCTCTCTCTCTCTCTCTCTCTCTCTCTCCACTCGTACATTAGCTATTAGTGGCATCTCTCTCTCTCTCTCTCTCTCTCTCTCTCTCTCTCTCTCTCTCTCTCTCTCTCTCTCTCCCTCTCGTAAATTATGGTTATTGGTGGAATTACCATCTTTCTCTCTTTCATGAAAAAAATTTTGAGTTTCCGTTTTGGGGAAAAATATATGACGCACAGAAACTTTTCCCATTCGTCTTTAAACCTGTTTTTATACTTGAACTGTTTTCTTTTGTTTTGATTTATCCTTAGGCCACGTGATTTTCTTTCTTTATGAGCCTTTTTGTATTCAGTTTCCTCTTTTTTTTTTATTTATCGCTGCTGCAACTCTCGTGTTATTTTAAGTCAAGACTAATGACTGTAGTTATTAATTTTTCTGTAGTTATTAATTTTGTTCTGTTAAGAAAAATTGTAAACTAAATATTTCTGTTATCATCGCTATTATTTTCTTTTTTTGTAGAGTTGATATTAAAAGTTAATATTAAAATACCCATTTGCAGTTAACAGGAAGAATTAGTAAAACCAATTATGTATAATTAACAAGAGAGAGCAGTTACTGCCAAAATAAGAAATAAAGTTACAAAAAATAAAAATTTAAAAATATTAAAATTGTAAAGGAAGCATTCTTGAATATTTTAAGCACTGAAAGCAAATCATAAAAAATATAATTTTGACACATAAGTAATTATAAAGAAAGGGATAAAAAATAAAAAATTATAAATTTCAAGGAAATATACTCCATCATATCTTTCAAGCAAAGCAATGAGAGGAAATCAGAAATATATTATTTTGACAGACATTCCTTTCAGATATTTCCATCCCATTACGTTAAACAGAACGGTACAGTGAAAGCCCAGAATAAAAATAAAATATATAAAATAAAAGACAGGATAAAGGACAAAGAAATAAAAGATACACGAACATTATCTCTCACTGATGATTGATCTAGATCGCGTACTTAACATGTATAATGTACACGTTACGTTCAGGTATCGTGACCAGACCAGATAGAGATGGATCAGTAGTATGTTCTCGGGTTTCTTGATAATTCTAGGACATGTACCTGATTCATATTTAATATTCCAGGAATTTTTGGCCGTGGGTCATATCTCTTTTTACATACCTGATGGAGGCGTCGTTGAAGAAATTAACCTTGAGGATTTATATGAAGTTACATAATATATATATATATATATATATATATATATATATATATATATATATATATATATATATATATATATATATATATATATATATATATATATATATATATATATATATATATATATATATATATATATATATATATATATATATATATATATATATATATATATATATATATGATGTATATGTGAGTATTTATATATATTAACTTTATCACTTACACAGTTATCTGTGCAATAATAATTACTTACAGGACCTCATTGAAACTGGGTGGGATCTAGCAGAGATATTTATTCAATAAAAATTACAAAGCTTTCCAAGACTAAAAGTCCTCATTGTCAAGTATCTTGTTAGTCCTGGAAAGCTTTGTAATTTTTATTGAATAAATATCTCCGCTAGATACCATCCAGTTTCAGTGAGGTCCTATTAGTAAATATATATATACATACACATACACACACACACATATATATATATATATATATATTAGTAAATATATATTATATAGATATATATATATATATATATATATATATATATATATATATATATATATATATATGTGTGTGTGTGTGTGTGTGTGTGTTAGTTTTAATAAGAGGTCGTGATTACTTTTAGATTTGATGGCTGGGAAGTCCTTACTAGAGGTTAAACACTCTTTATATGACACTTCTTTGAAATCCTATCCTCAGATGAAGTTCTTGGTAAAATATTCTCAGCCGGTAAAAGGCTTACACAAATTCACACATATACACGTACACACACACTGTGATATATATATATATATATATATATATATATATATATATATATATATATATATATATATATATATATATATATATATATATATATATATATGTGTGTGTGTGTGTGTGTGTGTGTGTGTGTGTGTGTGTGTGTTTTGGGCAGAGTTTCCCCTTTCACAATTTTGTTGCAGGCAATCGCCATTGTGGCGTTGACTTCTTGGATGCTAACTTTTTCATACTTCTTTACTTCTGTTTTCAATCTTTCTTCAAAAATCTGGATAAGTACACATGGTCGTGGTGTGGTCTCCATTTCTAGTGCCACGGTCCGTTTCGCCTGCGTCTCAAGCTTTTTCAAGCAAGAACTAATATATAGAAGCACCCTTTGTTCCTCGTTGGTCGAGTGGTTCCGTTCTCAGCTAGCGCTCTGCTGGCCGCGAGTTCAAATCTCCGACCGGCCAATGAAGAATAAGAGGAATTTAATTCTGGTGATAGACATTCATTTCTCGCAATAATGTGGTTCGGATTCCAAAATAAGCTGTAGGTCCCGTTGATAGGTAACCAATTGGTTCTTAGCCACGTAAAATAAATCTGATCCTTCGGGCCAGCCGTAGGAGAGCTGTTAATCAGCTCAGTGGTCTGGTTAAACTAAGGTATACTTAACCCTCCGTTCCTTTTATACCTCTAATCCAGTGGTTCCCAACCAGGGGTCCATAGAGATGACAGGAAGATTTTTTGTGTACAATACCTACAACTATAACAACATTAGCATAACATTTTTCCTATGTATTTTACTTAAATAAAAAAGTGCTGAGCGGAATGTTTTCTGATTTCTTATAAATAGGCCTACAGCTTAATCAGCATAAAAGTGCAAGGCATTTTGCATGAATACATTCATTTTTTGCAGAAAAATCTTTTATTAGTTTTGCTGGCTTAACCTATTTCGTTGTAGGGGTCCACAGGTGAAAAGTGACTGGAAAAGGGGGAACGGCACGAAAAAGGTTGGGAACCATTGCTCTAAGCTGACCGCAGTGTAGGATTAGGCCTACATCAACTTGATCGACGTAAAACTTACCGATGACCAAAAGGAATTCTTGGAAACTGCGGATTGAACCGCCATTACACTGGAGGAACAAACAAGCAGGAAAAACGATTAAACGTGGAAAAACTGGTAGACAATTTGTAACAAATAGAACACATGGAAGACGGGTGCATTGGAGAGTTGCTGGGAGGGGGCTGCTGACGAAAGGGGGCACGACCAGAGTAAAATATTAACGACGAGTTTAAAGCAAGCTGCCAAGGAACTTGAAAACATTATAAACATAAAGATATGCAGAGGTGATAAAACAATAATATACGCTGTGATGTACAAACAAGAATATGAGAAGATGATTCTCCGTAGGGGGTTAGTGCCGTCAGTGCACCTCATGCAGTGCACTGCAGGCATTACTTAAGGTTCTTTGCAGCGTCCCTCCGTCCCCTACCTGCACCACTTTCGTTCCTTTTACTGTACCTCCTTTCATATTCTCTTTCTTCCGTCTTACTTCCCAGCCTCTCCTAACAATTGATTCATAGTGCATCTGCTTTGAGGTTTTCCTCCTGTTACACCTTTCAAACCTCTTACTGTCAATTTCCGTTTCAGCGCTGAATGGCCTCATAGGTCTCAGTGCTTGGCCTTTGGACAAAATTCTGTATTCAACTCCATTTAGTGAGGAGAAGATGGACAACATTTTAAATAACGCTACAAAATTCGTTATCTTTAAAGACTCTACGGACCAGTTAAAGAAGAAAATGCCACGATTATCAAAGGAGGCCAACGCACAGTGCCATTAGAACTCTTTCCCGAACATCGTGGGAGGCTTTAGCTCTTCGTTGGGTGAGTCGGCAGAGCTGTGGCCTAGCACTCGGCAGGCCCGAGTTCGAGTCTCCAGCCGGCTGATGAAGAGCTAGAGGAATTTATTTCTGGTGAAAGAAATTCGTTTCTCGCTATAATGTGGTTCGGATTCCACAATAAGCTGTAGGTCCCGTTGCTAAGTAACCAGTTGGTTCTTAGTCACGTAAAATAAGTCTAATCCTTCGGGCCAGCCCTAGGAGAGCTGTTAATCAGCTCAGTGGTCTGGTTAAACTAAGGTATACTTAACTTTTTTTAGCCCTAAATACTGCTATGGTACAGTATTATTATTATTATTATTATTATTATATATTATTATTATTATTATTATTATTATTTCAGCAGATGAACCCTATTCACATAGAACAAGCACACTAAAGGGGCCATTGACTTGAAATTCAAGATTCCAAAGAATGTCGGTTTCCACCTCCCACCGCAGACCCTACACTGCAGCAGCAACTGATCATGATACAGTGCCAGTGATTTTTCATTTCCCTGGGGGAGACGCGAACCCGCAACATCTGAGTGGCATGCCACGACACTAACCACTATACCAGCGGACCAGCATAAACCCACGAAAACAATGACCCACTCAGACCAATCATATCACAGATCACATCCCCCACCTACAAAATAGCCCAGACCCTGAACGACGCAATCACCCCATAAGCACACACTAAGATCAGCAACCGAATTCATAGACATCTTACTACTATTACATACCTTAGTTTAACCAGACCACTGAGCTGATTAACAGCTCTCCTAGGGCTGGCCCGAAGGATCAGATTTATTTTACGTGGCTAAGAACCAACTGGTTACTTAGCAACGGGACCTACAACTTATTGTGGAATCCGAACCACATTATAGCGAGAAATGAATTTCTGTCACCAGAAATAAATTCCTCTAACTCTTCATCAGCCGGCCGGAGACTCGAACTCGGGCCCAGCGACATCTTGAAAACTAAAAACAAACAAAGATGGGTGTCGAAAGCTTGTTTACGAACGTGCCAGTCGACACCGCGATAGACGTAATCCTCAGCCACGTGTACCGGTCACAAAGCAAATCCGAGAGAAGACCATATGAAGCATGCTTGAAGCATGCACAGAAGAGGCACTGTTTTACTTCCACAAAGGAGAATTGTACCGCCAGTTGTGACCATGGGTTCACCCCAGGCGTTCTTACGGCGAGTGCGTTCATGGCCAATCTAGGGGACACCGTTATCAGTGATCATGAGAAACCAGAAATTTATGCAGGATACATTGACGACATTTTCATCGCAACAAACAAGATTCACAGACATTGAAAGAAAGGCATCTTCACAGTAAAATGAGTGCTAAATTTCACCATAAAAATAGCGAAGACCAAAAACTACCATTTTTGGATGTACTGGTATATTATACCAAATTAACTTTAACAGCGAATATAACAGCAACAGCAACCTCATCAAGAAGATTATTAAGAAGGGTTCAAGTTGTTTAGTTGTGATGAAGCTCTTGAAGAGGCTTCGTTGAAGGCGAAATTATCGAGCTGTTAGGGTGTTTTATTCTCTTTTCTCGTATGGACAGTTCTTCGTTGGGCGAGCCGGTAGAGTTGTCGGCTAGCACTCGCTAGGCCCGAGCTCGAGTCTCCGGCCGGCTAATGAAGAATTAGAGGAATTCATTTCTGGTGATAGAAATTCATTTCTCGCTATAATGTAGTTCGGATTCCACAATAAGCTGTAGGTCCCGTTGCTAGGTAACCAATTGGTTCTTAGCCACGTAAAATAAGTCTAATGCTGCATATGCATATATGTAATTAGAAAATATAAGATGCACTATTACAGCAACGCGGAGAAAAATCCTCTCCGACACGGCAGACACAAACACAATCCATTAATCAGTTCCCCAGTCACTCCCAAAGCACAATAAACGACTGATTAGGAACATCCAAAAAATTTTTAAAAATTAGCTCTTCGGAAAAATGGAAATGATCTGTTGTACATCATTAATCTTCATTAATGCATTGGCGATTCCCCTGTCCGAAAAAATAATGGCGTTATCACAACGCCCTGGGAGGGGGCTGCCAAGGGGGCGTTGGGGGTGGGGGGAAATTGGTGTCTGGTGAAATACCTTGTTATGCAAATGAGGATATATATTTTTTTTATCGTTTGTGTCAAAGGGGATGTGATTATTTTAATTTATCTGTTAAGTATTTATTTATTTGTTAGTATTATTATTATGAGGATACAATTTAAGGTTAATTCAAACATGGTTATTAGTGTTTATGATAATAATAATAATGATAATAATAATAATAATTATTATTATTATTATTATTATTATTATTATTATTATTATTATTATTATTATTATTATTAGGGATAGAGTTTAAAGTTACTGTAAAGATGGTTATTAGCATTTATGATAATAATAATAGTGCTTATTATTATTATTATATTTTTAATTAAGCCGTATGATAATTATTCTGGGTCTCTAGGATCAGTAGCAATAATGCTTTATAAACCATAATGATATTCTGCTTTGCTAAAAGATGTCTTAGAACTTTGTGGGTTACCTAATTTTCTGAGAGAGAGAGAGAGAGAGAGAGAAAGCTCGCATTTATATTATGTACTTAGCTCTGAAGTGGGCAAATAAATATATATAGCTACAAGCGTCTCAGTTTTTAATGAAAAGCGTATGAGAGAGAAAAAGAGGAATTATGTGTAAATATTTACAAATGCAAGCACCACAGCGTTGAATGAAATACAGAGAGAGAGAGAGAGAGAGAGAGAGAGAGAGAGAGAGAGAGAGAGAGAGAGAGAGCAAATAATTGCCGGAATATCCCGGGGTAAATATAATAAGCTGTTCAAACATCACGTCTAGTCGATACGGAAATTAATGAGATCCACTAACAAATTAAAAGTTCTGGCATCATTTGTCTCGATGACCTTGGCTGCTGTGACGCCATATGTGAAAAAAGGTGAAGCGTTTCTCATTGGTTTTAAAAGCGGTTTGTGTACATACCGATTTTAATTAGTATAGAAGCTTTATTTTTGAAATTACTTGTTGTTTTATGTCAAGGTCGACAGGCATGTAAGTGAAAATGATTTTTTAGTATCCTAATATCGTAATTAACGCTAAGGTAAAAATATACCTTCATTATGACGGAAATAAACGACCTGCATTTTTAAAACGGGAGGTTTGGTAGAAATGGGAAAACGGAAGAGAGTAGAGTATTCGGAAATCCAATGGACCTGTCTTTTAAAAAATGAAAATGATCGTTTTTGAAGAATCAGGAATACGGAAGGAATACCAGGATTCCAAATTTCGTGGAGTATTTTTAGGAGGGCAGTTGGTACCGTGTATTACGTGTCCAAACTAGAAAAAAGGATTTGGAACTGATCTCTTGTTTTAACCAGGAAATGACAGAAATTGTACTTAAAAAAAAAAATATTATATATTTTTGAAGAGACAGTTTAAACTTTGATTCAAGTGTCACGTCAAAAAGAAACAATGATTTATTTGGGTCACACTTCACAGGACAATTCCAGGACAAATGCTTTAGAGATATATTCAGCAGTTTATAGCTCGGAAACGTTGATGGCTGTAAGAGATTTTAATCTGTTTGCCCGAAAGTAATCAAACTAAAATAATAAAGCTTAGGTGGAAAAGCATAAGAACTGAGCCTATTTTTCGTTTCAGTATTGAAACTTAATTTTTAAAGATTAGGATTCATATCTATACATAATTAAAAATTTTTCTTTTTAATTTCACTACAAACTTAGCTTTTTGTTATTCAACAAATATGTTTACACAGCCCGCAAACTCTTTTCAGTAATGTAGCAGTTACTTTTTTTAAATTTCGAAGCCAGACGTATACGTAATTAACAATTTCTCTTTGATTTCAAAATAAACTCAGTTTCTTTTTATTACTCCAATAAATTTACACAGAGTTCACACATTCGTTTCAGTAATGAAATATTTTTCAGAACAGCATTTTGAATTCTGTTTTGAAAACGAATGAGGCAGGATAAGGAATGGGAAAAAATGAATAAGTATCAAAAACAGGGACAGAAGAGGCCACATATTAATGAACATCATCGCTGAAAAGCTAAGATAAATATGAGAAAGAGCAAGAGCTACAAGGAACCCAATTTGAAGTCGCGAAAGGGGCAGGTGTTGCGCCATCGACAAGTTATGAAATAGCCTTTAAAAACTTAATAATTCTCTCACATTGGATTCCCAGCGCATGGCCTTTAGTCTAAATTTTATATTCCATTCCATTCCTCACAGTGGATGGTCAAGGAAACGAGAAATTAAGCTACAGAAGAAAAGAATCCTGTCTATGTTACTCCATCGACAAGGCGATAAGTAATGATACGTCAAAACTTGAAAATACGTGAGGTTGGAATTAAGATGTTCTGCCCTACAATGGAAGACTGCAGTATCTGCAAAAGAACAAAACTGAGAAAAATGGTAGATACTGCAGTTTCCCCTTGCCTTACTACTGATTTTGCATATACTGCAAATGGAACCACCTAAATAAAGCATTGAAGAATCATTCTGAAACTGCAGTAACTTGTGTATTAGTGTTTCACGAGCACAATAGATGGCATATCTCAGTTTCGAAAATTTTGCAGATACTGCAGTTTCCCATTTTGGGCAGTGTTGTCTTCTTTAGAAGCTGTACTAGGAATCTAGAGCAGATTTATTCGAATCACAGTTGCGCATGGTTAGATGGTAATTCACTTTTCCGTTCGTCATTTTCTAATGAGGAC
>NC_089781.1:92097987-92122987 GCF_040412425.1 Macrobrachium rosenbergii
CTGCTTTCTCCTACTTCAAAATTAACTCGGGGGGGAGAGAGAGAGAGAGAGAGAGAGAGAGAGAGAGAGAGAGAAGGTATAGATTTATACATAGTTATGCCATCTTTCTTTCTTCCGCTTCAAAATTAACTCGGGAGAGAGAGAGAGAGAGAGAGAGAGAGAGAGAGAGAGAGAGTATAAACCAATATACATATAAATTATACCGCTTTCTCCTGCTCCAAAATAAACTAGAGAGAGAGAGAGAGAGAGAGAGAGAGAGAGAGAGAGAGAGAGAGAGAGAGAGAGAGAGAGATAAGCCTATACACAGTTATATTATCCAGCTTTCTTCCCACTTCAAAATTATTAACTGGGGAGACAGAGAGAGAGAGAGAGAGAGAGAGAGAGAGAGAGAGAGAGAGAGAGAGAGAGAGATAAACCTATACACAGTTACATTATGCAGCTTTCTTCCCACTTCAAAGTTATTAACTGGAGAAAGAGAGAGAGAGAGAGAGAGAGAGAGAGAGAGAGAGAGAGGTAGGCGTCCCCCACCCGCCCCCCCTCCGCCTCTCCAAGACAATTCGAGCGACGTCAAACTGTTGAATATTTATGAACCATTCTCAGACCTTCCCAAGAAGGCTGCCTGCCTGCAGGCCTGTTGTTACTACAGCTGTTACTACAGCTGTTACTACAGCGTAACGTCGAGCCGGACACGTAGATGGAAAGCCGCCATAATGCTCCCCGGGCCATGTTTTGGGTCTGCCGGAAGTACCCGCCCAAATCCTTTTCGAAGCCTCGACATTTGCGGGAATGAGTTTGAGATGCTTTGGTGCTTAGCGGGAATAACTATGACGTGATATTCAGCAACTGTTATTATTATTATTATTATTATTATTATTATTATTATTATTATTATTATTATTATTATTATTATTATTATTATTCTCGAAAGTTCTCGTTTCTTCACTATTTTAGGTACTCATGTGATTTTGAGATTTTCCAATATTATTATTATTATTATTATTATTATTATTATTATTATTATTATTATTATTATTATTATTATTTTCGAAAGATCTCGTTTCTTCACTATTTTAGGTACCCATGTGATTTCGAGATTATTATTATTATTATTATTATTATTATTATTATTATTATTATTATTATTATTATTATTATTATTATTATTATTATTATTCTCGAAAGCTCTCGTTTCTTCACTATTTTAGGTACTCATGTGATTTTGATTTTCCAACATTATTTTTATTATTATTATTATTATTATTATTATTATTATTATTATTATTATTATTATTATTATTCTCTCGAAAGCTCTCGTTTCTTCACTATTTTAGGTGCTCATGTGATTTTGAGATTTTCGAAAGATCTCGTTTCTTACTATTTTAGGTACTCATATGATTTCGAGTTATTATTATTATTATTATTATTATTATTAGTATTATTATTATTATTATTCGAAAGCTCTCGTTTTCTTCACTATTTTAGGTACTTGATTTTGAGACTTATTATTATTATTATTATTATTATTATTATTATTATTATTATTATTATTATGACACTAAGGTCAAGGGTCATCCCAGTGCCTTCATGTAGCCCAGGAGTGAACCAGAAAGCAGAATAACGGAAGGAAGCGAGAAACTCGCTTCCTAAAATAGGGAAAGTTATAGAATTCTTGTGATACAGAAACAAGAAAAGTTACAAAACATATGCTCTCCAGTTCATGTCGATCCGAACGTTAAATTTAACACTCGCAATAAAGTCGAGACCCCGTCGAACATTATTTTTAATAAATAAAGAAATATTAGGATTTTTTTTTATTTTACGCTTGAAGAAAAACGAGACGGACAAAAAACCAGTCAAAAATCTGTAGTATATATGTACATATATATGTGTGTGTATTTATATACATATATATACTGTATATATAATATGTATGTGTGTGTATGTATACATATATATACATACATCCATACATATACATATATATATATATATATATATATATACATATACATATACATATATATATATATATATATATATATATATATATATATATATATATATATATATATATATATATATATATATATATATATTGTGTAAATTCCTCTGTAGAAGAGTATTTCAGTCTGCTCCATTCTCAATAAACCTGGAATTGCACACTTCGGCGATTGTTCTGTACCGCTGCTGGACAGCTGCGGAATTCTGCTCCGAATTTCGTGTTCCATCGTTTCTTGTTATCTCTCTTCCTTGAGGAGGTTAGCTTACATAAGCTACTTCTGCTCTGGTTCTTCGTCTTCAACTGTATCTTTGTTGCACTTAAATATGAAGTTGGCAAAAGATTAGCCCCGTAGGGAGTTAGTGCTTTCATTACACATCATGCGGTGCACTGTAGGCATTACTTAAGGTTCTTTGCAGCGTGCCTTCGGCCCCTAGCTGCAGCCCCTTTCGTTTCTTTTACTGTACCTCCTTTCATATTCTCTTTTTTCTATCTTACTTTCCTCAACCCTCTCCTAACAATTGATTCATAGTGCAACTGCTTTGAGGTTTTCCTCCTGTTACACCTTTCAACCTTTTTACTGTCAATTTCCGTTTCAGAGCTGAATGACCTCATAGGTCCCAGTGCTTGGCCTTTGGCCAAATTTTATATTCGATTCACAATTCACAAAATATTGGGAGAGATAATAGTTAAGTAAAATTTTTTTAAATTTTCATTATTATTTATAAATAATATGGGATGATAGTGCCCTCAGTGCACCTCACGTGGTGCACTGTAGGCGTTACTTAAGGGTCTTTGCAGCGTCCCTTCTGCTCTTAGATGCAACCTCTCTCATTTATTATTCTCTACCTCCGTTCATACTCCTTCTTCCATACTCTTTCTTCCATCTTACTTTCCACCCTCTCTAACAATTGTTGTTTAGTGCAACTGCGAGGTTTTCTTCCTGTTACACCTCTCAAACCTCTTACTCTCAGTTTCCCTTTTAACGCTGAATGACCTCGTAGGTCCCAGCGCTGGGCCTTTTTCCTAATTTCTATATTCTATACTACTATTTTTCACCGGAGAACAGAGACGGGCCCAAAACAAACCTAAATCTAACGCCACAGCTTCATAGGAGAACAGAAGCCGCTCGGTTGTCAGTTTAACGAAAGACCTTCCACTTGAAACAAGAAGATCCACTGTTTGGGTGGGGGTGGGGGATGTTGGTTGGGGACCGAGGGGGATGTTGGTAGGGGGTGGGGGGTGTTGGCAGAGGACCAGGGGGTCGTTAGAGGAGGGGGTTAGTAGAGGTCCATGGGAGTCCAGAAGGGGTTTGGTAGTATAGACCAGGGATATTGGTAGGGGTCGAGGGGATTGGTAGGGGAATAGGGGGCGTTGGTAGGGAACCAGGAAGGTGACGGAGGGGGATGGTAGCGGTAAATGGGGGCGGGTGTCAAGTTGTACAGAGAGTGCTTAGGGGGAGGGTGAAATGGCTCTCTTGGGGAAATACCTTCATTTGAATAATTGTTAAAGGGAATATGGCGGTTGCTGGTGGAAGGTCCTAACATCCCCGCAAATCACGACTTCCAAGGACCTTACGTGCGTGTGTGTGTGTGCGTGTGAGTGTGCGTGCGTGCGCGCGTGTGAATAGGGTGTGGTTGGGTGCCCGGGGGGGGGATCTGAGGATAATTTCGAGTGTCGAATGAAACGGATTCGGTTTTTTGTCATCATTCCTGTCCAGAATTAAATTAACATATTGATCATGTCAATATGTTAAATTCGTTTTTTTGTTGCCTAAGTACACAAATACATGCCTAAGTACACACACACACACACACACACACATATATATATATATATATATTTCTCATAAGTGGTTCATCCATGATTTATCAGTTAAAGTATGAAACTGGTAGTAATCATTTTGTAGCTTATCCTCTGGAGCCGGCTTCTGTTAGGGGAAACGGTGCATTGTTAAATTTTATATGTGTATATGTATTACTGTATATGCATATATACATACACACACACTTAAATATATACACACATATATATATATGTATATATATATATATATATATATATATATATATATATATATATATATATATATATATATATATATACATACACACACACACATATACATATAAGAGGTACCTGGTCTTCCTGTTTCTTTTCTCTAAATGCAGGAAAACAAGAAGAGAAGAATCTATTCATGATATGAAAGCCACAAGGAATTGGAAGACAGAGAACATTAACAGCCTCTTTTTTTTACAACGATTTTATGATCATGTTGTATTTTATGGAACTGTGTTCCATAAAATATAATTGCAGATTTTTTTTACATTTTTAAAACATTATATGGCGAGATTTTAGCATGGTGGGCATGGCGCCTAATTCAAAGTAGGTCACTGCCTATTTCCCAGGCGATCCCCCCCCCAAGAAAAAATGCATGTTGATTGATTTTTCTTGACTTCCAATTCCTCCTTAAAAAAAAACTTATTAAGAAACCTATTTAATTGACTAGAGATATTCACGATTTCCAATCTGTATGAGGAGATTACTTTGCTTTTCTTTATTATTTCAATCCAGGGATTAATTTTCTTTCCAAAAAGTTTGTAGGATAAGATCTTTTTTCCATTTTCCCTTTTTTTCAAAGAGGATTTGGAAAACTTTTTCTATTAGGATGAAGACACCTGTCAGATGAAAGAAATAAGAATATGTTTTTATTTTTCTCTAGGCTGTTATATTAAACATCAGAAGTACATGAGATTTTATTTATATATATATATATATATATATATATATATATATATATATATATATATATATATATATATATATATATATATATATATATATACTTTTCTCTGTTTTACTTGTTTGGTTTTTGTGGTTTGTTTCTTTCCATCAAGCACAAGAAAATAAAGATAAAAGGCTGCCACCCCATCGGCCTCGGCACTTTAAATAAATTACATACCAGACGTTCTTTCACGCAACACGAGGGCGATTGACTAAATATCCAACTTTCCCTCTTTCACTTTCTCTCACTTTTTCCTCTTTCCCTCATTTTTTCCTCATCCTTACATTTTCCTCTTTCCCTCACTTTTTTCTCTTTCCCTCATTTTTTCCTCTTCCTCACTTTTCCTCTTCCTCACTTTTTCTCTTTCCCTCATTTTTTCTTCTTCCTCGCTTTTCCCTCTTTCCCTCACTTTTTCCTCTCTCCCTCACTTTTCCTCTTTCCTCACTTTTTCCTCTTCCCCTCACTTTTCATCTTTCCCCTCATTTTTCCTCTTCCTCACTTTTTTCTCTCTCCCTCACTTTTTCTCTTTCCCCCACTTTTTCCTCTTTCCCTCAGTTTTTCCTCTTCCTCACTTTTTCCTCTCTCCCTCAGTTTTTCCTCTCTCTCTCACTTTTCCTCTTTCCCTCACTTTTTCTCTTTCCCTAACTTTTTCCTCCCTCTCTCACTTTTCCTCTTTCCCTCACTTTTTCCTCTTTCCCTAACTTTTTCCTCCCTCTCTCACTTTTCCTCTTTCCCTCACTTTTTCCTCTTTCCCTCACTTTTTCCTCTCTCCCTCACTTTTCCTCTTTCCCTCACTTTTTTCTCCTCTCTTTTTCTCTCTCTCTCTCTCTCTCTCTCTCTCTCTCTCTCTCTCTCTCTCTCTCAATTTTCCTCTTTCCCTCACTTTTTCCTCACCCTCACTTTTTCCTCTTTCCCTCACTCTTTCATCTCTCTCACTTTTCCTCTTTCCCTCACTTTTTCTCTTTCACGTTTTCCTCTCTCCCTCACTTTTTCCTCTCTCCCCCACTTTTCCTCTTTACTTAACTTTTTCCTCTTTCCCTCATTTTTCCTCCCCTCTCTCACTTTTCCTCTTTCCCTCACTTTTTCCTCTCTCTCTCTTTAAATTTTCCTCATTCCCTCACTTGTCTCTCTCTCTCTCTCTCTCTCTCTCTCTCTCTCTCTCACTTTTTCCTCTTTCCCTCACTTTTTCCTCTTTCCTCACTTTTTCCTCTTTCCCTTACTTTTTCCTCTTCCTCACTGTTTCCTCTTTCCATCACTTTTTCCTCTTTCCCTAACCTTTTCCTCCTTCCATATTCAACTTTCTCTCTTAAATCTTTTCCTCTTGGTGTGAGAAAAAGCGAATTGAGCCGCGCGCACTTCCCTCTTTCTCCTAAAAGTGAACTTGGCGATGCAATTATCGCATACTTAAGTCCTTTTCTGCGGGGTGGGGGACTGACTGGAATGCCTTCAGCCACTGGAATACTAAAACCTCTCCGCCTTTTAATTCAGCGTCGTGTTAAATAAGAGGTTCCTGGAATACTGTCACGTGACTTATTCGTCCTTCGCACGCGAATGGGTCATTTAAATTTTAAATTCAGGGTTTTCGGACAAGTACTTTCTTGATGTATTTCACTCTTCTGTCTTGATCTTCATCACCAGAGTGACCAAATGACGCTAATCTTCATTTTGGGGTTAAAAGAAATTAAAATGTTGGAATGTTGGACATTTTTTTATATGTGGGTGTTTTTTCTATTTTGTAGTTTCATTAATTTTGAACACGTGAAATCATTCTTTTGACTTAGTCTTCATCTTCAGAGTGGGCTAATGATACTAATCTTCATTTTAGGGTTAAAAGAACTGGAAATTAAAATGTTGAAATGTTGGACATTTTTTTATATGTGGGTGATTTTTTTATTTTGTAGTTTCATTAATTTTGAACACGTGAAATCATTCTTTTGACTTAGTCTTCATCTTCTGAGTGAGCAAATGACGCTAATCTTCATTTTAGGGTTAAAAGAAATTAAAATGTTGGAATGTTGGACATTTTTTATATGTGGATGTTTTTTTATTTTGTAGTTTCATTAATTTTGAACACGTGAAATCATTCTTTTGACTTAGTCTTCATCTTCAGAGTGGGCTAATGACACTAATCTTCATTTTAGGGTTAAAAGAACTGGAAATTAAAATGCTGGAATGGTGGACATTTTTTTTATATGTGGGTGTTTTTTTCTATTTTGTAGTTTCATTAATTTTGAACACGTGAAATCATTCTTTTGACTTAGTCTTCATCTTCAGAGTGGGCTAATGACACTAATCTTCATTTTTGAATCGTAGAGAAAAGGAAATTGAAATTTTTGAAAATTGGACATTTTTTCTATATGTGGACTTTTTTCTTGTTTTGTGTTTAATTAGTCTTGAACACTTACGAAATATTCAGTTTATTGAGAAATAACAAACAAACGAGTAATTTATTTCTAAGTTTTGTCAAATTACTTCCCTTAGTTATTTGGTCACGAACTGTCATTTTACCTACTGTACAGTTGAAAATGTTAATTTGAGTGTTGGACACGCAAAAGCACTTTCCTTAATTCCAGGGTTTTGTGGTAAAGAACTTTCTTTAATTGCCAGTAAGTTCAGGGAGCGTTTTCACTTCCAGCAAAATAACTTATAAGAATCAGTGTTGCTTCAAAATAGCTCATAAGAATCAGTGCTGCTTCAAAATAGCTTATACGAATCAATGTTGCTTCAAAATAGCTTATAAGAATCAGTGTTGCTTCAAAATAGCTTATAAAAATCAGTGTTACTTCAAAGTAGCTCATAAGAATCAGTGTTGCTTCAAAATAGCTTAATAGAATCAGTGTTGCTTCAAAATAGTTATAAGAATCAGTGTTGCTTCAAAATAGCTTATGAGAATCAGTGTGGCTTCAAAATAGCTCATAAGAATCAGTTTTGCTTCAAAATAGCTTATAAGAATCAATGTTGCTTCAAAATAGCTTATAAGAATCAGTGTTGCTTGAAAGTAGCTTATAAGAATCATTGTTGCTTGAAAGTAGCTTATAAGAATCAGTGTTGCTTCAGAATAGCTTATAAGAATCAGTGTTGCTTCAAAATAGCTTATAAGAATCAGTGTTGCTTCAAAATAGCTTATAAGAATCAGTGTTGCTTCAAACAAGTAACCTTATTTCAAGGATGCGTAATTCCAATTCCAGGGTTATATGTACAAATTGCGTGTAATAGTGTGATATGCAAGAGAATTGTTCTTAAATATGAGTAGTATTCATAAAATATAAATATTACCTTACAGTTAAAGTTAGTGAACTTCGCGCGAAAATGTTCAGAGCAAGAATTAATGATAAAATCCTTGATAGAAAATAAACTTTTGTTGATTAGTTAACAGCTAAAGTGAAAACACTTCCTCCCACACATTTTTCGATATAATACAATACATTAATATACACTGATAAGTATACGCCGGCTTAAACTGTTCTTTAGGAATAGAGCTATCTGATTTTTATGAAGCTGAGAATAGCATATGCAAGAGTATTCAGGTCAACTACTAAACGAGTTACTATATCCCTGTTTCTAATATTTTTCCAAAAGACTAATAATCAAATGTGGAAAGATTTTCTCTCTCTCTCTCTCTCTCTCTCTCTCTCTCTCTCTCTCTCTCTCTCTCTCTCTCTCTCTCTCTCTGAGGACCAGCATTGATTAAGATTTTTCGTCATCTGACAACTGCTCCAAATTTTTTTTCGTGTGACAGTGTTCCATCTTTCAAGGTGATGGTTTGCTTAACTTGAATTTTTTAAGCTTTATCCGTTTCTCTTCTTTTTCTTCTTCATTTCGAGCCTTGGCAGGTTAAAACTGATACATTTTTTTATGCTTTATTCGTTTCTCTTCTTTTTCCTCTTCATTTCGAGCTGGGGCAGGTTAAAAACGATAGATTTCTTGAGTTGACACCTCTGTATTTTAAAAAAGTACCTGACGTACTTTCACGTAGTACAAGACAAATTACTTCACTACAGTCTCTTTAGAAAGTAAATCTTCATTTTTAGTGTTCTGTAAAAGAAAACTATTGAGATGGCTGTGTCTGTCTGACCGCATTTTTTCTGTCCGCCCTCAGATCTTAAAAACTATTGAGGCTAGAGGGCTGCACATTGGTATGTTGATCATCCACCCTCCAATCATCAAACATACCAAATTGCAGCCCTCTAGCCTCAGTAGTTTTTACTATATTTAAGGTTAGAGTTAGTCATAATCGTGCTTCTGGCAACGCAGCAACAGAGGCCACCACGGTCGGCTGAGGGTTTCATGGGCCGCGGCTTATACAGCATTATACTGAGACCACCGAAAGATAGATGTATTTTCGGTGGCCTTGATTATACGCTGTAGCGGCTGTACAGAAAACTCGATTGCGGCGAAGAAACTTCGGCGCATATTTTACCTGTTTACTTTTCCTTCTTGTTAAAAATTTCTGTTGATCCTTTTTGGGGGGAAGATTTTTAGATAGTAAATCTTCATTTCTTAATTTTACTTTTTAAAAATTTCTTCTAATCGTCTTTGTGGGAAGATTCTTTCCAGATGTTAAATCTCTCTTTTCCACTTTTTTCCATTTTTCAGAATTCTCGTAATCGCCTCAGGAGAAAGATTCTCTCCGGATATTAAATCTTCCTTGTCACTTATTCTTCCGTTTTCAGATTGATTTTATGACCAACATGCGGTGACAATAGCCGCGTCGTTATTTCCACCGTCCCGTGAGAATAATGTTGGCGTTATGTTCACCGTGATATTTCCTATCAAGTTTAGAGAAAAAAAAACGAAGTTTGTCATCAGATTTCCTTCTCTCTTTACAAAATCATTAAATTGAATTGAATTGAATATAGAATTTAGGCCGAGTGCCAAGGACTGGGACCTATGAGGCCATTCAGCGCTGAAACGGAGATTAGGAGTAAAAGGCTTGAAAGGTGTAACAGGAGGAAAACCTCGCAGTTGCACTATGAATTAACTGTCAGGAGAGGCTGGGAAGTAAGATGGAAGAAAGAGAATATGAAAGGAGGCACAGTAAAAGGAACGAAAGGGGTTGCAGCTAGGGGCCGAAGGCACGCTGCAAAGAACCTTAAGTAATGCCTACAGTGCACCGCATGAGGTGCACTGACGGCGCTACACCCCTACGGGGAAAGGAATTATTATGATCGCTCTGTTTTCGTGCGCAGATAATGACTACTTTATACTTTCTTTCGATATCTTCTGAAAGTTCTTTCTTTAGTAAGTC
This sequence comes from Macrobrachium rosenbergii, assembly GCF_040412425.1. NCBI lineage: Eukaryota > Metazoa > Arthropoda > Malacostraca > Decapoda > Palaemonidae > Macrobrachium > Macrobrachium rosenbergii. Next base: position 92,108,020 of record NC_089781.1, read on the forward strand.
AACCTCAGGAAGACATTCACCGATTGCAACCTTCAGTTTAAGGTTCCTTACCTCTTTCAAAGTGACCTTTCTTTCTTAATGCTTTCCTTGCCCAAGCATCTTTCAACTGCTTTTGCCTGAATGCAGTCAATTCATTTCACTCCCTCCATCTCTGAACTCGTCAGTCGGCGATTTTGGCCAAAAAAATCTCGGAGGAGTGCCGTCAGTGCACCTCAAGGGCGGCACTGTAGGCATTATTTAACGTACTTTGCAGCGTCCCTTCGGCCGCTAGCTGCAACCCCTTTCATTCCTTTTACTGTACCTCCATTGACAGTATCTTTCTTCCATCTTGCTATCCACTTTCCCCTAAAAATTATTTCATAGTGCAACTGCTCAGAGGTTTTCCTCCTGTTGCACCTTTCAGACCTACCCCTACTCTCATTTTTCCTTTCCAGCGCTGGATGACCTCATCGGTCCCAGTGCTTGGCCTTTGGCCTAAACTCTATATTCCATTCCATTCCATTCCATTCGGCCAAAAAAAAAAAAATAAAAATAATAGTAAGACTCGAAAATAACTATGAACTTCATAGTTATGATGGAGGTACTCTTTAAAGAGTCAACTAGCTGTTTCTTCCGCTGAAGGTACTCTTTAAAGAAGGTACTCTTTAAAGAGTAAACATAGTTATGCTGAAGGTACTCTTTAAAGAGTATAAACTAGTTTTTTCTTCTTCTTCCGAGCGATTAACGAAAGTGAGGCAGTACCATTGTCTCCGCCTTAGGTCTAATCCATTTTGGTTGGCACTTCCGTAACGAACTTGGGCTCGATAGACAATGGATATTGGCGTCGTTCATCTTTAAGTGGACGGGAGGTTTTGACTCTGCAAAACGCTTCTACAAAAGGATTTTGCTCTATAAAATGCTCCTGCAAAAGGATTTTTCTCTAAAATGTTTCTGCACAAGGATTTTAGTCTGCAAAACGCTTCTGCAAAAGAATTTTCCTCTGTAAAACGCTTCTCCAAAAGGATTTTACTCTGTAAAAAGTTTCTGCAAAAGGATTTTATTCTATAAAACGCTTCTGCAAAAGGATTTTACTCTATAAAACTCTTCTGCAAAAGGATCTTACTCTAGAAAACGCTTCTGCATAGGATTTTACTCTATAAAAAGCTTCTGCAAAAGGATTTTATTCTATAAAACGCTTCTGCAAAAGGATTTTACTCTATAAAACTCTTCTGCAAAAGGATTTTGCTCTATAATACGCTTCTGCAAAAGGATTTGACTCCGCAAAACGCTTCTGCAAATGGATTTGACTATAAAACGCTTCTGCAAAAGGATTTTACTCCATAAACGCTTCTGCAAAAGGATTTGACTCGCAAAGGCAAATGGATTTGACTTTTTACTCCATAAACGCTTCTGCAAAAGGATTTTGCTCTATAAAACGCTTCTGCTAAAGGATTTTGCTCTATAAAACGCTTCTGCAAAAGGATTTTGCTCTATAAAACTCTTCTGCAAAATGGTTTTACTATACAAAACGCTTCTGCAAAAGGGTTTTATTCTACAAAACGCTTCTGCAAACGGATTATACTCTATAAAACGCTTCTGCACAAGGATTTTACTCTTCAAGACGCTCCTGCAAAAGGATTTTACTGTATAAAACGCTTCTGCAAAAGGAGTTTGCTCTATAAAACGCTTCTGCAAAAGGATATTACTCTGCAAAACGCTTCAGCAAAAGGATTTCACTCTATAACAACCCACCTGTATCGTCTTGAAATTCATTAAATAACTCATTTCAACTCTTCAGGTAAATTAGATGTGTCGATTGTTTCATTAAATATTAAGCGTCAGTTCGCTAAATTTGAGTTTTTTTTTTTTTACCTCTATGTCGACAGTATTTAGCACATATGTGAATTTTTTTTATCACATCACCGTGATTTATATACAACCATTAAGTTAAAAATGTCGTTTAATGTCGAATTCACGCTTCTTCGGGAATATCCCCGACGGGGAATTATCACCGAAGGGGGATTATAGGTGACAAATGGATCAGTACCGCTGGGTCTCGAACACTCGACGACATTACCTTCCAACGACTCCAGTCGACGGTCTAACCACTTAACCATCAAGAGAGGTATGCTAAATACTATGTGTCAACTCTGAAGGTATGAACTCAAATGAACTCTTAACAATGAAAATCATCATAGTTGAGGTCATTCATAATCTGCACGGGATGATTGAAGAAATAGTGCTTTTGAGATTTAGCAGTTGTCATACGGTGATGATAATCCCCGCGGTTATTATCATCGCATTACATTTTCCTAATAGTTCTTGTTGTAGGCTATTAGATCGTCCTTTTCACATTTTTTCCCAATCTTATTTTCAAATTCTTTTATTCGTCTTAGAAAATGATTCTCTCGAGATATGAAATATTTTCTCGTTTTAGTTTTCTGTGAAAGAAAACTATTATAGCGATGGCTATTTTCTGTCCGTCGGCACTTTTTCTGTCCGCCCTCAGATCTTAAAAACTACTGAGGCTAGAGGGCTGCAAATTGGTACGTTGATTATCCGCCCTCCAATCATCAAACATACCAAATTGCAGCCCTCTAGCCTAAGTGGTTTTTATTTGATTTAAGGTTAAAGTTAGCCATGATCGTGCGTCTGGCACCGCTTTAGGTGCCAACAACACAGGCCATCACCGGGTCTTTGGTGAAAGTTTCATAGGTCGGAGCTGAGAGTTTGAAGGGCCGTGGCTGAGAGTTTCATACAGCATTACACGCTGTACAGAAAGCTCGATTGCGCCGAAGAAACTTCGTCGCATTTTTTTACTTGTTTTGATTTTTCCTAATCGTCCAAGAAGAAAGGTTGTATAATCTCAACATATCGAATTTTACTTTTGACTGTCACTTTTTTCAAAACTTTCTTATTCGTCTCGGGAGAAATAAGGATCTGACGAGATATTAAATCTGAATTTACAATTTTTTCCGCTCATCAAAAGTTTCTCAAATTCATCTCTCGTCCTTAGAGAGAGAGAGAGAGAGAGAGAGAGAGAGAGAGAGAGAGAGAGAGAGAGAGAGAGAGAAATAGCTTGAATTTTAACCAAGACATTTTTTAAAAGTTGTTATTTTCAAATTCTTTAAGAAGCTTGAATTTTAACAAGTTCATTTTTAAAAGTACGTTAGTTTCAAAATCTCTCTGAGAGAGAAAGAGAGAGCTTGAATTTTAACCAGTTACATTTTTATACGTAATTTTCAAATTCTCTCTGAGAGAGAGAGATAGAGATGGCTTGAATTTTAACCAAGAGAGAGAGAGAGCCTAGTGCATTCTGCTATAACTGTAAATAGACTTTGCTGTACAAGCAAGCGTCGTATATATGAGCTGGGTTCCAAGATGCTTCAAGTCTCTGGATTGGTAAAAATCTCCATTCAATCATTGCACGCGTGAAAGAGGTTGCCGTAATTTTCCCATGAGAGTTGTAAATGGAACGCACCGGAAGGTCATTCAAAATCCACGCCAAGAATTATATATATGTATATATATATATATATATATATATATATATATATATATATATATATATATATATATATATATATATATATATATATAGATAGATAGATAGATAGATAGATAGATAGATAGATAGATATATATATATATATATATATATATATATATATATATATATATATATATATATATATATATATATACTGTATATATGAAATTTTTATCACACCGTGATTTATATACAATCATGAAGCTACAAATGTCGCTTAATGTCAAATTCACGCTACCTCGGGAATATCCCCATGAGGAATTATCACCAAAGGGGAATTTATAAGTGATAAATGGATTGGTACTGCTGGTTGATTATATATATATATATATATATATATTATATATATATATTATATATATATATGTATATATATATATATATATATATATATATATATATATATATATATATATATATATATATATATATATATATTAGCAAACTTTAAAATACCGACGTAATTCCGCGTCTTGTCAAATGGAAACATCCAAGTAGGCCTATTCTAGTTGGTGGTATCAAAAACTATTTCTCTTTTGCTCCGTAGTGGGGTAGTGTCGTTAGTGCACCTCATGCGGTGCACTGTAGGCATTACTTAAGATTCTTTGCAGCCTGCCTTCGGCCCCTAGCTGCTACAACCCCTTTCATTCCTTTTACTGTACCTCCTTTCATAATTCTCTTTCTTCCATCTTACTTTCCACACTCTCCTAACAATTTGATTCATAGTGCAACTGCGAGGTTTTTCTCCTGTTACACCTTTCAAACCTTTTACTGTCAATTTCCGTTTTAGCGCTGAATGACCTCATAGGCCCCAGTGCTTGGCCTTTGGCCTAAATCCCATATTCAGTTAAATTTTATTTCTCTTTTGAAATATTTTGTGCCGTGCTTAGAGTTAGCAATGTAATTCCATGTTTTGTTTAAGTACTTCAGTCAAATCAAAGTTGTGTATTTAAAACTTCGGGAAGTTCATAGTAACTTGAATGATATATTGATATTTAAGGTAACTATCCTTAATTGAAGGTAAACAAAATTCCCATCGTGGAAAGATAGGCGAAAATATTTAGACTCTCTCTCTCTCTCTCTCTCTCTCTCTCTCTCTCTCTCTCTCTCATAATCAAATCTCTCTTCTGACGAAAGATAATGCTCTCTCTCTCTCTCTCTCTCTCTCTCTCTCTCTCTCTCTCTCTCTCTCTCTCTCTCTCTCTCTCTCGTGCAAAAATATTTGCTGATTTCTCTCTCTCTCTCTCTCTCTCTCTCTCTCTCTCTCTCTCTCTCTCTCTCTCTCTCTCTCTATCTAGTCCACTTGAATATATTGTAATATAATATGGTACCCACACTACCAAAAGGATATTGCACAAATAGAAAGTGTACAAAGGTCCTTTACAGCTAGAATAGAAGAAGTTAAGGACCTTGACTACTGGGAAAGACTACAATTCTTAAATTTATAATATCTTGAAAGAAGAAGAGAACGCTACATGATTATCCAGGCATGGAAACAGATAGAAGGAATTACTGAAAACATCATGGAGCTAAAAATATCAGAAAGAGCAAGCAGAGGTAGATTAATAGTGGCCAAAACGATACCAGGAAAACTAAGGAAAGCACACAGGACATTAATCCACCGCGCACCAGCATCGATAATGCAGCGTCTATTCAATGCGCTACCAGCTCATCTGAGAAACATATCAGGAGTAGGCGTAGATGTGTTTAAGAATAAGCTCGACAAATATCTAAGATGCGTCCCAGACCATCCAAGACTGGAAGATGCAAAATATACCGGAAGATGCATTAGCAATTCTCTGGTAGACATCAGAGGTGCCTCACACTGAGGGACCTGGGGCAACCCGAACGAACTGTAAGGTCTGTAAGGTCTCTCTCTCTCTCTCTCTCTCTCTCTCTCTCTCTCTCTCTCTCTCTCTCTCTCTCTCTCTCTCTCTAGGCCATCTGCCAATCCGTCTATTTGTCCTCTTCCCTTTATAACTTTGTCATAGTTTTTTCCCCTTTTGACAAAAAAAAAGAAAAAAGAGAGAAGTTCAAAGACCCTTTACACATCGAATCCATTTCCTTCATCTTTAGAATAAATAAAGGTGATTCGTCTTTTTTTTATTTTTTTGAGGTTCCGAAGGGACATCAGTTGAAACTTCCTTGCCTCTCTCTTTACGAAGGGATAAATTGGATTTATATCCTATGCATACATGACTAGGATAACGTTTCCCTGCGAGCCCTATGTTTGGGGAGGGTAGGGGTTGGATGGGGAGAGAAGAGGGGGGGGGGTTTGGTCTGTAGGGTTTGCTTTCGTCTGATAGGAAATTTTTTTAGAGGTTGTACTTTTCATGGTCACAATCAATTTTTGGGTTGTGCTTTTCTTGCTCATAATCAAAATTTGGTTTTTACTTTTCATGATTATAATCGATTTTTGGGTTTTTTCATGGTCATAATCAGTTTTTGGGTTGTGTTTTAATTGTTTATAATCAATTTTTGGATTGTGCTTTTCATGGTCATAATCAATTTGTGGGTTGTGCTTTTTATGATCATAATAAGTTTTTGGGTTGTACTTTTCAAGGTCATAATAAATTTTTGGGTTGTACTTTTCATGGTCGTAATCAGTTTTTGGGTTGTATTCTCCATGGTCATAATGAATTTTTGGGTTATACTTTTCACGCTCATAAGAAATTTTTGGGTTGTACTTTTCATGCTCATAATCAGTTTTTGTACTGCATTTTTAGTGCTTATAATAATTTTTTGGTTGTGTTTTTCATGGACACAATCAATTTCGATTGTACTTTTCATACTTACAATATTTTTTTGAGTTGTGCTTTTCATGCTCATGAAATTTTAGGCTATGCTTGCATGCTCGTAGCAAATCTTCGGGTTGTATTATATATGCTCAGGAAACCTTGGAGATACGTGGTTTTGTGTTTTGCCACCTGTCGTCTGTCACCTGTCACCTGTCACCTTCAAGTATGTGCACCTTGAGTAACACTGTCAGTGTGTTTTATTCATATTAGAACAAATGTTTGTGGTTGTATCACATACTTTCAAAAATGACTGGGGATGTTTGCATTTTCATCAAAAAGAATTTTTGTGGTTATATTAAAATTATCTCTACAACTGGTCATTCTATCATTGTGTATTTTCTTGACCTTTAAGGAAATATTATGTGTTGTACTTTTCATGTTGTACTTTCATTTATTTTTTGTGTGTAACACCAATAGACTGCACTTATTGGTTTTTAACAAGGCTGTGGGCGGAGTCTTTGTCCACATGGGCCATCAGCATGCGATATTGCCACTTTCACATCTTAAATCGACCCAGGGATCTTTTAGCCAGTGGAATGTGGACATTTAATTAAAGCTGAGTTCTTATTGGCTGAGGTTATAGCCATTTAATAAAGAGCAGATTTCGTAAGGACCCTAGTATTGTGAAAGGTTCACTAACTATCTCTATTTTGCTTTTTTTTTTTTGTACTTATTGTCTTTTCCTCACAGAATATTTTTTGAGATACTTTTAAAATTTACAGACCTTTGCGACTCAAAAGATATTTTTTTTACTGTCGTCAGTAGTGAATTTTTGGGTTGAGTATTTTTGGCCAGTGAAAGAAAAGTTCTTTTTTTCGGCAATATCTTGTTAGAAGCATTTTTATTTAAAATATATAACTCTGAGTTCCTTACTTTCGTCTGAAATAGCTTTACGATTTATACCTGCTTAAAAATATCAGTAGGGATTATATATTCATATAATAATAGCACGATCTTTTACACCCGGGACGAACTCAATGCAACGCACATTCCTTCAACCACTTTAGTGGCTATGTTTCCCCCTAAGAAAACTTGTTGATAAGCAAATATGCAGCTAACATGTAGGTCGCGCTTTGATCTAGATAAACTATAGATTTTAGTTAAACCGTGTATATTGTGGATAAACTTTGTATATTGGCTTCTTGGGTTGTATTTTCATCTAAACACAAAGCATTTAATTGTACTTAGCACTATTAACAAAGGTGTTCTTCGTATAACTTCATTTTATGTAAAATATTGTTGCGTTTTTTTTTTTTTATCTAAGAACGATATTTTAGGATTAATCTTTATTCTTGTACGAAACTTATAGAGGCATTTAACATACGGTCGCAAATAAATTTGGTTTTAGAATTCACGGAATGATTTCAGGATACTTAGTAACGTTACACACACACATATATGTATACATAGGTATTATGTACGTATATAGGCTATCTATATTTATATATATTAACTTTATAACATACATAAATATTCTCTGCATTAATACAATTCTAACAGGACCTTATTCAAACTGGATGGTATCTAGCGGAGATATTTGTTCAAAAAAGTTACACGCTTCCTAGAAAGCTTGTAACTTTTGAACAAATATCTTCAGTTAGATAATATCCAGTTTTGAATACATATGTATATGATATATATATATATATATATATATATATATATATATATATATATATATATATATATACATACAATATATATCCAAACTATATATGGAGATATTATATATATATATATATACAATTACTATATAGGACCTCATCCAAACTGGATGGTATCTAGCGGAGATATTCAGTCTACGATATACATAAATACATATACATTTACATATATACAATTACTAACAGGACCTCATCCAAACTGGATGGTATCTAGCGGAGATATTCAGTCTGGGATGGGAAAGTTGGTCATTGTTTGTTCAGTTAGACGAAGCAAGCTTTATGCCAGCACGGGTCGTCACCCATGGTAAAATGTTAAAAAAACAAAAGGCCTGTCGAAGATCTGTTGACTGGGCCCAACCAACCTGAGACGGGCGGGCAAATACGAAGACTTTGAGTTCTGGAACTGAATAAAAGGCATCAAGGTTGATGACCCGAGTCTCTTGTTTCGCTAATGGCTTTTATTTCCTGCTGCTCGATGTCTGACCTCTTCTCCCCCCCCCCCGGCTCTTCGTCAGGTTGTTGGTGCTGTAGGAGTCTGATGTTGTTGTGTCGTTGTTGTTGTAGGATTTTGATGTGTCGTTGTTGTTGAAGGAGTTCGATGCTGTTGTTGTTGTGGGAGTTTGATGTTGTTGTGTCGTTGTTGTTGTCGTTGTTGTTGTTGTTGAAGGAGGAGTTTGGCGTTGTGGGAGTTTGATGTTGTTGTGTCGTTGTTGTTCTTGAAGGAGTTTGATGTTGTGGTGTTGTTGCTGTCGTGGGAGCTTGATGTTGGGTTGTTGTTGTTGTGGGAGTTTGATGTTTTGTTGGAGTTTGATGTTTTGTTGTTGTTGTTGTGGGAATTTGATGTTGTTGTTTAGTAGTTTGATGTTGTTGTGGGAGTTTGATGTTGTGTCGTTGTCGTTGTTGTTGTAGGAGTTTGATGTTGTTGTTGTTGTTGTTGAAGGAGTTTGATGTTGTTGTGTCGTTGTTGTTGTTGAAGGAATTTGATGTTGTGTCGTTGTTGTTGTTGTTGTTTGTTGTTGTAGGAATTTGATGTTGCTGTGTCGTTGTTGTTCTTGAAGGAGTTTGATGTTGTTGTGTCGTTGTTGTTCTTGTAGGAGTTTGATGCTGTGTCGTTGTTGTTGTTGTTGTGGGAGTTTGATGTTGTGTTGTTGATGTTGTAGGAATTTGATGTTGTTGTGTTGTTGTTCTTGAAGGAGGTTGATGCTGTTGTGTTGTTGTTGTTGTTTGGTATGTTTTGGAATGACTAAAGGTTTAAACGAGTTATAATAGTTTCTTTGTAAAAAAAACAACGTTCATTGTTCACTACTTGTTGTCTTTTAAGAGTGTACTCGCATTATTTCAAATTATTTAGAATTATGTAGAGAAAAGCGTTCTGGGGGTCTGGAATTTGAACGATTTTTTCTTTGTAAACACAAAGATTGGATTATAATCACAGCTGGTACGTAACTGCTTAATTCTAATTATCTCTTTTCACTTTCTTGCCTGTCTCTGGTCAATCGTAACTTGAATTTTCTGTTTATCAAAATTTATAGGACAATTCAACTTTCTTTTTCTTGGAGGAGGGTTTATGCACACACACACACACACACACACACACACACACACACACACACACACACACATATATATATATATATATATATATATATATATATATATATATATATATATATATAAATATATATGTATGTGACTATGTAAATATACATGTCTGTGGCTAGACTTTTCTGTCACTTTTGGTCTGTGGCTAGACTTTTCTGTCCTTTTGATACAGGTGGCTAGAAGCTTCTGTCCTCTTGATGCAGAAGGCTAGATGGTTCTTTACCTTTTAGTTAAAGTAGCTAGATGGTTTCTTTCCTTGTCATTTAATTATGAGACAAACAGGGACAGTAAAGTTTTTTTTATTTTTTATTCTTTTCTCTGCTTCTTTCAATCTACTGCCAGCTCTTGGACTTCTGTCTATGCGTCTGGTCTCGTTCTCGATAATTTTTTTAAGAATGTAAGACAGCATAAATCTGTCTGTGAGGTTCCACGAAAAACTTATTTTTTGGCCAAAACTATGATCTCACGATTCGAGTTTGGTTCTTGTTCTGAAGCAGTTTGTCCTTGACCAAGTTTCTGTATAGAAATTTTGTATGGAAGTACAAAATTGATTGTAGAATTACAAGATACAAAATTAAGTATAGCGGTAAAGGAAGCAAAATCAAGTATAGAAGTAAAAGATATAAAATTAAGTATAGAAGTAGAAGATACAAAATTAACTATAAAAGTAAATTTAATAGAAAAGCAAAGAAGAAGAGACGTGGTATGATAAATTTAGACAAAGCAGGGTCATAAATTAACTTTGCTTATTATCAGTTGAGTGTTGCAGGTACGTTTTTAGGCAGTTTAATCTGTTAGATTTATGATGATCAACACTTCCACATTTTTTGGTCCGATTTTACAAAAATATAAATTCTGCAAAATTTGCGGCATTCAGACGAATTGTACCTCGTACCTTGTACCTTGTACCTTGTACCATGTACTTTTACCTGTTGTTGTCCAGATATTCAACGCTGGCGCCCTGCCCGGGTACTAAATAACTTTGTGAATGAAAATAAATTAGGAAAATGTAGCTAAGCCTCCCAACACCGACAGTCATCTTGAAATTCTCAGAGGTGAATTTACTTATCAGATTTAATTGCAGCGTTAGGTTGCATTGAACCCGTTATTTTTTATGAGTGGTTAAAATGGCTTTGAATGAGCATTTGATATTGTCGACGTAAAGTTTCTCTCTCTCTCTCTCTCTCTCTCTCTCTCTCTCTCTCTCTCTCTCTCTCTCTCTCTATCTCTCTCTCTATATATATGTATGTATATATATATATATATATATATATATATATATATATATATATATATATACATATATATATATATATATATATATATATATATATATATATATATATATATATATATATATATATTTATTTATTTATTTATTTATTTAATTATCTGATCATGCTCTTTATATTGCCTCTAGGGGCCTGGGCATTTAGTTTAATGGCATTTAAATTGACATCGTACTTTATGGCTTGATCCTGTCCCAAGCAAAAAATGCGAAAATTCATCTACTTTTTATTGGAGTGTAAGAATTGGTTTTCGTTGCTTGATTGAAAGCACTGACTGGCTTGTTATTGTACTTCGAATGATTTGCTTGCAGGGACGTATTTTAATGAAGTCGTGGCGTATAGTCACATCACGTATGAATATAGGAAGGAAATAACGATAATTGTATGGTAATGTCGCCAGTTCAATAAATTATTAGGTAAGTAAATGACAGAGATGATATGTTCATTGTTATAGTTTTGAAATTTATTAAAAAAAAATTTTTTCTTGCATGAAAGTAATGAAAAAAGAAATTGAATCATTGATTTTTTTAAAAACATGTTCTCGCCAACGAAATTAGTCAAAAAATATTATCCTTTTTATTTCTCGTTATTCCAAAAAGAAAGAAAATAGTTTAAAAAATTGAATGAAAATATTAAAAATAGCTTCATTTTATTAAAATATTATCCTTTTAATTTTCATTATTTCGAAAAGAAGGAAAATCAGTTTAAAGAATTAAATGAAAATATTAAAAAAATCTTCTTATTTTTAAAAAATTCTTTATTTCATTAACAAGGAAATCAGTGAAGAAAAGAATTAAATGAAAGCATTAAAAAAATCTTAATTTTTTAAAAAGTTCCTCTTTTTTTTCATTATTCTATAAATAAGGAAATCAGTGAAGAAAAGAATTGAGTGAACGTATTAAAAAAAAAAACTTCATTTTATTAAAAACCTCCTCTTCTCTTCCATTACTCCGTAAATAAAGAAACCAATGACGAAATAAATTAAATAAAAAAAGAGAAAACTTAATTTTTCCACGTTATTCACGAACACACACAGACACACGAACTCTCTTCAGTAGCTGTGAGTGCCTGTGTGCCCAGCCATCAGGGCAAAAGCAAAAATCACGTTGCGAGGGAAAGTGAGCGATCGTGTGTGCCAACTGGCTTGTATGCTTTGTCGTGTAAGTCACCTGGGAGAGTCCTGTTATTTGTTTTGCTTCATTATTTTTCGCTGAAACTCGGTTGCACGAGCGCGAATTCCGCCACGTAGGGTTGCTGTCATCCATTCTACGCGGTGTATTTGATGTTGGCGTATTGCCGTAATAGAGTTATGAGATATTAAACGTAGGAGTTGCCAGTTACAGAGGTGGTTAATTGCATAGATGAAAGGTTCTAATTGTACAGGCACGAATTCCACCACGTAGAATTGCTTTTATCCGTTCTGTGCTGTGGACTTTGTTGAGGTATTTCCGTAATGGAGATATGAGATATTAAACGTAGGAGTTATAAATTATAGAAATGGTTAATTGTACAGATGAAAGATTTTAACTGACTGTACAAGCGCTAATTCCACGACATAGAATTACTGTTGTCCGTTCTGTGCTGTGGACTTTGTTGACGTATTTCCGTAATGGAGATGTGAGATATTAAACGTAGGAGTTGTCAATTATAGAAGTGGTTAATTATTTAGATAAAGATTTAAAAAGAAAAACTCGTTTGTACGAGCACGAACTCCACGACGTAGAATTGCTGTTATCCGTTCTTTGCTGCGGACTTTGGGTTGACGTATTTTCGTAATGGAGACATGAGATATGAAACGTAGGAGTTATCAGTTATAGAAGTGGTTAATTTTATAGATGAAGAATTGTTTAAATCGTTTGTACAAGCACGAATTCCACGGCGTAGAATTGCTGTTATCCGTTCTGTGCTGTTGATTTTGTGTTTACGTATTTCTGTAACAGAGTTATTAAACGTAGGAGTTATTAACCATAGGAATGACTATATATTAGATAAAGATTTTTTCTAAAATCGTTTGTACAAGCGCGAATTCCACGACGTATAATTGCTGTTATCCATTCAACGTGGTGTTTTGATGTCGGCGTATTTTCGCAATAGAGTAATTAAACGTAGGAGTTATTAATTATTAATTATAGGCGTGATTTGTATAGATAATTGTTTTTAAAAAACCGTTTGTACAAACACGATTCCACCCGTAGGGAGGTAGTGCCGCCAGTGCAGCTCATGCGGTGCACTGTAGCCATTGCTTAAGGTTCTGTGCAGCGTCTCTTCGGCCCCTAGCTGCAACCCCTTTCGTTCCTTTTACTGTACCTCCATTCATATTCTCTTTCTTCATCTTACTTTCCCTCCTCTCCTAATAATTGTTTCATAGTGCAACTGCGAGGTTTTCCTCCTGTTACACCTTTCAAACCTTTTTACTGTCAATTCCGTAATAGACTAATTTGATGGAGAAGGAATAGATAGATGCAGATGGTAGTAAGTGTGATTAATTGTTTTAGGCAAAGACATGAGCCATTGCTGAAGCTGTGTGATCCATTACAGGGATTCTGTAATGTATAGACAGTGTGTAGACAGGAATTACAGACACGCTGTCTGTCACATTCTGTAACAGTGTGTTTAGATGTTTAGATAAGGTGACAGTGGCATTAGCGAGATAGGTATGTGAATGCATAGTGAATAAGAAAAGAAAGATAAAATAGATATATGAATGGATAGAAAAAGAATAAAGATAACAATAGATAATAATGAATGGATAGAAAACAAGAAAAGAGAGATAACAAGAGATATATGGATGCATAGAAAACAAGAAAAGAAAGATAACATGCAGAAGTAATTACGTCGATAAACAAGTAAGATATGAACCGAAATTTCTTCGGCGCAGTCGAGTTTACTGTACAGCGTATAATCAAGGCCACCGAAAATAGATCGATCTTTCGGTGGTTTAGTATAATGCCGTATGATTCGCGGCCCATGAAACTTTAACCACGGCTCGGTGGTGGCCTGTCGTATAGCGCTGACAGACGCACGATTATGGCTAACTTTAACCTTAAATAAAATAAAAACTACTGAGGTTAGAGGGTTGCAATTTGGTATTTTTGATAATTGGAGGGTGGATGATCAACGTAGCAACTTGCAGCCCTCCAGCCTCAGTGGTTTTTAAGATGTGAGGGGAGACAGAAAAAGTGCTGACGAACAGAAAAAGCCGTCGCAATGGTTTCCTTTACAGAAAACTAAAAAATCGTAGTTAATACTTAGATTAGGTGATAATGACATTAGCGAAAACAGCAATGAATGCATAAAATAAGAAAATAACGCTAACAAAGATAATGAGTATATAAATCAGTAACAAAACAAAAATAAATAACAATGATAAGATGAATGGAAATAAGTGAAACTGGTTAATACCGGTTATGAATGAATAGAAGATAGCTAAAGAGATAACACTGGTAAGATAATAAATAAGTAAAATCAGTTAAAAATACACAGAAAGCAATAAATTAGATAACAAAGATTAATTGAAGGAAATCAGTAAAAATAAGGAAAATAGAAAACGGTTTAATTGATTGAAATAAACAGAAACCGGAAACCGGTCAGATTTTTATAAAAAATATAAAAAAATAAAGAGAAACGCGTTTGGGTTATATAATTTAACCGGTCAGTACCGGTCAGGAATTAAAACAAGTAAAAAATGAGCCGAAGTTTCTTAGGCGCAATCGACTTTTCTGTACAGCGTATAATCAAGGCCTCCGAAAATAGATCTATCTTTCGGTGTGGTCTGAGTATAATTCTGTATGAGCCGCGGCCCATGAAACTTTAACCACGGCCCGGTGGTGTCCTATCCTATATCGTTGCCAGAAGCAAGATTATTGTTAACTTTAACCTTAAATAAAATCAAAATTACTGAGGCTAGAGGGCTGCAATTTGGTATGTTTGGTGTTTGGAGGGTGGATGATCAACGTACCAATTTGCAGCCCTCTAGCCTAAGTAGTTTTTAAGGTCTGAGGGCGGACATGATAAAGTGCGGACGGACAGACAAAGCCGGCACAATAGTTATCTTTTCAGAAAACTGAAAACTTAAATAAAAAGAAA